>NC_135497.1:10766939-10869439 GCF_052857255.1 Amblyomma americanum | reverse complement strand
CTGCTGCTGCTGCTGCTGCTGCTGCTGCTGCTGCTGCTGCTGCTGCTGCTGCTGCTGCTGCTGCTGCTGCTGCTGCTGCTGCTGCTGCTGCTGCTGCTGCTGCTGCTGCTGCTGCTGCTGCTGCTGCTGCTGCTGCTGCTGCTGCTGCTGCTGCTGCTGCTGCTGCTGCTGCTGCTGCTGCTGCTGCTGCTGCTGCTGCTGCTGCTGCTGCTGCTGCTGCTGCTGCTGCTGCTGCTGCTGCTGCTGCTGCTGCTGCTGCTGCTGCTGCTGCTGCTGCTGCTGCTGCTGCTGCTGCTGCTGCTGCTGCTGCTGCTGCTGCTGCTGCTGCTGCTGCTGCTGCTGCTGCTGCTGCTGCTGCTGCTGCTGCTGCTGCTGCTGCTGCTGCTGCTGCTGCTGCTGCTGCTGCTGCTGCTGCTGCTGCTGCTGCTGCTGCTGCTGCTGCTGCTGCTGCTGCTGCTGCTGCTGCTGCTGCTGCTGCTGCTGCTGCTGCTGCTGCTGCTGCTGCTGCTGCTGCTGCTGCTGCTGCTGCTGCTGCTGCTGCTGCTGCTGCTGCTGCTGCTGCTGCTGCTGCTGCTGCTGCTGCTGCTGCTGCTGCTGCTGCTGCTGCTGCTGCTGCTGCTGCTGCTGCTGCTGCTGCTGCTGCTGCTGCTGCTGCTGCTGCTGCTGCTGCTGCTGCTGCTGCTGCTGCTGCTGCTGCTGCTGCTGCTGCTGCTGCTGCTGCTGCTGCTGCTGCTGCTGCTGCTGCTGCTGCTGCTGCTGCTGCTGCTGCTGCTGCTGCTGCTGCTGCTGCTGCTGCTGCTGCTGCTGCTGCTGCTGCTGCTGCTGCTGCTGCTGCTGCTGCTGCTGCTGCTGCTGCTGCTGCTGCTGCTGCTGCTGCTGCTGCTGCTGCTGCTGCTGCTGCTGCTGCTGCTGCTGCTGCTGCTGCTGCTGCTGCTGCTGCTGCTGCTGCTGCTGCTGCTGCTGCTGCTGCTGCTGCTGCTGCTGCTGCTGCTGCTGCTGCTGCTGCTGCTGCTGCTGCTGCTGCTGCTGCTGCTGCTGCTGCTGCTGCTGCTGCTGCTGCTGCTGCTGCTGCTGCTGCTGCTGCTGCTGCTGCTGCTGCTGCTGCTGCTGCTGCTGCTGCTGCTGCTGCTGCTGCTGCTGCTGCTGCTGCTGCTGCTGCTGCTGCTGCTGCTGCTGCTGCTGCTGCTGCTGCTGCTGCTGCTGCTGCTGCTGCTGCTGCTGCTGCTGCTGCTGCTGCTGCTGCTGCTGCTGCTGCTGCTGCTGCTGCTGCTGCTGCTGCTGCTGCTGCTGCTGCTGCTGCTGCTGCTGCTGCTGCTGCTGCTGCTGCTGCTGCTGCTGCTGCTGCTGCTGCTGCTGCTGCTGCTGCTGCTGCTGCTGCTGCTGCTGCTGCTGCTGCTGCTGCTGCTGCTGCTGCTGCTGCTGCTGCTGCTGCTGCTGCTGCTGCTGCTGCTGCTGCTGCTGCTGCTGCTGCTGCTGCTGCTGCTGCTGCTGCTGCTGCTGCTGCTGCTGCTGCTGCTGCTGCTGCTGCTGCTGCTGCTGCTGCTGCTGCTGCTGCTGCTGCTGCTGCTGCTGCTGCTGCTGCTGCTGCTGCTGCTGCTGCTGCTGCTGCTGCTGCTGCTGCTGCTGCTGCTGCTGCTGCTGCTGCTGCTGCTGCTGCTGCTGCTGCTGCTGCTGCTGCTGCTGCTGCTGCTGCTGCTGCTGCTGCTGCTGCTGCTGCTGCTGCTGCTGCTGCTGCTGCTGCTGCTGCTGCTGCTGCTGCTGCTGCTGCTGCTGCTGCTGCTGCTGCTGCTGCTGCTGCTGCTGCTGCTGCTGCTGCTGCTGCTGCTGCTGCTGCTGCTGCTGCTGCTGCTGCTGCTGCTGCTGCTGCTGCTGCTGCTGCTGCTGCTGCTGCTGCTGCTGCTGCTGCTGCTGCTGCTGCTGCTGCTGCTGCTGCTGCTGCTGCTGCTGCTGCTGCTGCTGCTGCTGCTGCTGCTGCTGCTGCTGCTGCTGCTGCTGCTGCTGCTGCTGCTGCTGCTGCTGCTGCTGCTGCTGCTGCTGCTGCTGCTGCTGCTGCTGCTGCTGCTGCTGCTGCTGCTGCTGCTGCTGCTGCTGCTGCTGCTGCTGCTGCTGCTGCTGCTGCTGCTGCTGCTGCTGCTGCTGCTGCTGCTGCTGCTGCTGCTGCTGCTGCTGCTGCTGCTGCTGCTGCTGCTGCTGCTGCTGCTGCTGCTGCTGCTGCTGCTGCTGCTGCTGCTGCTGCTGCTGCTGCTGCTGCTGCTGCTGCTGCTGCTGCTGCTGCTGCTGCTGCTGCTGCTGCTGCTGCTGCTGCTGCTGCTGCTGCTGCTGCTGCTGCTGCTGCTGCTGCTGCTGCTGCTGCTGCTGCTGCTGCTGCTGCTGCTGCTGCTGCTGCTGCTGCTGCTGCTGCTGCTGCTGCTGCTGCTGCTGCTGCTGCTGCTGCTGCTGCTGCTGCTGCTGCTGCTGCTGCTGCTGCTGCTGCTGCTGCTGCTGCTGCTGCTGCTGCTGCTGCTGCTGCTGCTGCTGCTGCTGCTGCTGCTGCTGCTGCTGCTGCTGCTGCTGCTGCTGCTGCTGCTGCTGCTGCTGCTGCTGCTGCTGCTGCTGCTGCTGCTGCTGCTGCTGCTGCTGCTGCTGCTGCTGCTGCTGCTGCTGCTGCTGCTGCTGCTGCTGCTGCTGCTGCTGCTGCTGCTGCTGCTGCTGCTGCTGCTGCTGCTGCTGCTGCTGCTGCTGCTGCTGCTGCTGCTGCTGCTGCTGCTGCTGCTGCTGCTGCTGCTGCTGCTGCTGCTGCTGCTGCTGCTGCTGCTGCTGCTGCTGCTGCTGCTGCTGCTGCTGCTGCTGCTGCTGCTGCTGCTGCTGCTGCTGCTGCTGCTGCTGCTGCTGCTGCTGCTGCTGCTGCTGCTGCTGCTGCTGCTGCTGCTGCTGCTGCTGCTGCTGCTGCTGCTGCTGCTGCTGCTGCTGCTGCTGCTGCTGCTGCTGCTGCTGCTGCTGCTGCTGCTGCTGCTGCTGCTGCTGCTGCTGCTGCTGCTGCTGCTGCTGCTGCTGCTGCTGCTGCTGCTGCTGCTGCTGCTGCTGCTGCTGCTGCTGCTGCTGCTGCTGCTGCTGCTGCTGCTGCTGCTGCTGCTGCTGCTGCTGCTGCTGCTGCTGCTGCTGCTGCTGCTGCTGCTGCTGCTGCTGCTGCTGCTGCTGCTGCTGCTGCTGCTGCTGCTGCTGCTGCTGCTGCTGCTGCTGCTGCTGCTGCTGCTGCTGCTGCTGCTGCTGCTGCTGCTGCTGCTGCTGCTGCTGCTGCTGCTGCTGCTGCTGCTGCTGCTGCTGCTGCTGCTGCTGCTGCTGCTGCTGCTGCTGCTGCTGCTGCTGCTGCTGCTGCTGCTGCTGCTGCTGCTGCTGCTGCTGCTGCTGCTGCTGCTGCTGCTGCTGCTGCTGCTGCTGCTGCTGCTGCTGCTGCTGCTGCTGCTGCTGCTGCTGCTGCTGCTGCTGCTGCTGCTGCTGCTGCTGCTGCTGCTGCTGCTGCTGCTGCTGCTGCTGCTGCTGCTGCTGCTGCTGCTGCTGCTGCTGCTGCTGCTGCTGCTGCTGCTGCTGCTGCTGCTGCTGCTGCTGCTGCTGCTGCTGCTGCTGCTGCTGCTGCTGCTGCTGCTGCTGCTGCTGCTGCTGCTGCTGCTGCTGCTGCTGCTGCTGCTGCTGCTGCTGCTGCTGCTGCTGCTGCTGCTGCTGCTGCTGCTGCTGCTGCTGCTGCTGCTGCTGCTGCTGCTGCTGCTGCTGCTGCTGCTGCTGCTGCTGCTGCTGCTGCTGCTGCTGCTGCTGCTGCTGCTGCTGCTGCTGCTGCTGCTGCTGCTGCTGCTGCTGCTGCTGCTGCTGCTGCTGCTGCTGCTGCTGCTGCTGCTGCTGCTGCTGCTGCTGCTGCTGCTGCTGCTGCTGCTGCTGCTGCTGCTGCTGCTGCTGCTGCTGCTGCTGCTGCTGCTGCTGCTGCTGCTGCTGCTGCTGCTGCTGCTGCTGCTGCTGCTGCTGCTGCTGCTGCTGCTGCTGCTGCTGCTGCTGCTGCTGCTGCTGCTGCTGCTGCTGCTGCTGCTGCTGCTGCTGCTGCTGCTGCTGCTGCTGCTGCTGCTGCTGCTGCTGCTGCTGCTGCTGCTGCTGCTGCTGCTGCTGCTGCTGCTGCTGCTGCTGCTGCTGCTGCTGCTGCTGCTGCTGCTGCTGCTGCTGCTGCTGCTGCTGCTGCTGCTGCTGCTGCTGCTGCTGCTGCTGCTGCTGCTGCTGCTGCTGCTGCTGCTGCTGCTGCTGCTGCTGCTGCTGCTGCTGCTGCTGCTGCTGCTGCTGCTGCTGCTGCTGCTGCTGCTGCTGCTGCTGCTGCTGCTGCTGCTGCTGCTGCTGCAACAGCTGTTTCCTGTGGTGCCTATGGTTTCCTGGTAGTGCCTGCGTGCTCATCTCTGGTGAGGCCGTTCTGTAGGGGCATTTGGCCAGGTATAAGGTTAAGTCTGTAGGCGCGGTTAATGTGCTCTTGAGGGAGCGTTTGGCTCAGGTAATAATAATAATAATAACTTTATTTGCATCACACGTACATGATGCCGGAGGCCAGCAGAAAAAGCTGTCATTAAGGCAGCTTGACAAGGCCGCCGGCCCCCACACTGGCAACTACAGGTAGCGGTCAGCAACCACAAAACAAATGCATGAAAGTGTGAAGCCGCAAACAAAAGCTATACATTGAAAAAAGGAAGTTTCCACGAAAACCTGACTGCAACAAGAGGGCACACACTTTCAACAAATCTCATCGCCGGAGATATATAGACAACATAGCAAAATGAAAGTGACGCTTTGAGATAGAATATTGTGAGACTATTTTGTTGTTCTTATTTTTAGTTCGTAAAGTAGTGGCGAAGTTTCTTGAAATTAATATTTTCGGGTTGTATGTTTTTCTTATGCAACGTATTTAAAAGCCTTGGTAACCGGTTTTTTAACATTTGTAATCCATATGTTGTCCTACATGTTTCAACTTTCCACCTCTCAAAATATCGCGTGTTGTATGCTTTAGGATGACTACTTATGTTGGCTATCTGACGCAAGAAACAAGTACCATTTTTTATCTCTTGTTTGTATTGTTTGCACAGACGATAACCATAAATCTTCGTAACAGGCATCACGTTATACATGTGAAATAATGGTTCCGAGGGATAGCACATGGGGACACTTGCAACGGCACGTAGAAACTTTTTTTGCAGAATATGAATTTTGTGTATATTGTTTTGCGTCGTAGAGGCCCAAACTAAATGGCAATAATTAAGTCTTGAACAAAACAAGGTATTATACAGCATTATCATTACATTAAGCGGTAGTACACTTGCATTTCGATATATGAGGCCGACTACTTGAGAAAGTTTTTTGGTTAAGCAGTTAATATGTGCATCCCAAGATAAGTTCTCATGAAACGTAACACCTAATGTTTTAATCCAAGGCACTATTTCAACTGGGGTTGATTTGAGCAAAACACTGTGGCTAGTTGTTATAGTTTTATTTCTGGCGTGAAATAGAACTGCCTTTGTTTTTTGTATGTTTATTTTTAAAAGGTTTTCTTCAGTCCATTTCTCTAGCTTGGCTAGGCTTTCATTCGCATGGCGAATTAATTGATCAGGATCATTTGCTGAAAAGAATAGACTCGTATCATCTGCGTAAATGACAAATTTTGTGGATGGGGTTACGCTTACTATGTCATTCACGTAGAGATTAAAAAGGAATGGCCCCAAAATACTGCCTTGCGGCACGCCACAGTTAACTGCTAGTGAATCCGAACAAAATCCCTCGATATCTACAATTTGCTTCCTATTGGTTAAATATGATCGGATTAACGCCGCAGCCACACCCCGAAAGCCATATCTTTCTAGCTTCGTGATCACTATCTGATGATTTATGAGGTTAAAGGCTCGTGAAAAATCTATAAATATGCCTAATATTACGTTTTCTTGTTCAATGTGGTCTAAAATATACTCTTTTTGGGCAAGAAGTGCCGACTCGGTGCTAACTCCCTTTCGTAATCCATACTGGCAATCAACTATGAGGTTATGTTTCTCTTCAAATTTCGAAACTCGCTTGAGAATGATTTTTTCGAATGCCTTTGATAGGACAGGTAATATGGAAACAGGCCTGTAATTCCCCATATCATTCTTATCACCTTTCTTGTACAATACCTTCACACGTGCAACTTGCATTTGGTGCGGAAATACCGCTTGTTCAAGGCATAAATTGAAAACGTAATTTATGCAGGGAGCAAGGACACAGATGACGTGTTTCAAAGGTTAGATGACGTGTTTCAAAGGTTTCACTTGCATGCCATCAACATCAATAGCGCTGCTGTTATTAAGACTTTTTATTACTTCCGTCACTTCGGCTTCGCTGACAGGATCAAGAAAAACTGAGCCATTATTGTAGTGAACATTGTCTAGATTAATATTCACTGTTATTTGAGCGGCAGTATTTACAATGTGGCTATTGAAGGCATTGGCTAAGGCTTTGCCTGACAGCACGGTACCATTGTATTTTATTTCACGAACTGAGTCATTCTTAACATTATAGTTTAATACTGAGCGCAGGTTTTTCCACAGAGCATGTGTGCGTCCAGAAAGAGAGGTGAATAAGTTGTTAAAATGCTGTTTTCGTGCCCTTTTCAGCTCTTTATCTAAACGATTACGGCAAGTTCTAAACTGCTTCAACGCGTCTGGATCCTTGCTCTTGATAAACCTGCTGAACATTGTATTTTTCTCACGTATTTTCGCTGCCAGGTCGGGTGTTATCCACGGTTTGCGGATTTTTGTGTTTACTTTCAATCGCACAAAAGGGAAACAATCTGCGTATATAGGTTTAAGAATATTAAGCTGTTCTTCGTAAGCTGCGCTAGCATCAGTTTTTTTGTACACACTATCCCATGATGCCAGTGAAACTTTTTCCAGAAATGTGGAAAGATTTTTTTGTGACACACGTTGTATTAAGCTTGCAGGCACGTTTTTATTTGTGTTGACCTTTTTGGAACAGCACAAAAAAATAGGCAATTGATCACTCAGCTCAGCCACAATAACGCCTGCTCTGATTCTCTCCGGAGTTATATTTGTAACAAAAATATCTATTAATGTTGATGTATTTAGTGTCACTCTTGTTGGGAGATTTATGACATTTGTGAGACCATTCGCCCTCAGAGAATTGTTTACAAATTCAAAAACATTTTCTAAGTAATCTAAGAACGATGCCACCACCCCATTCGGAGGTCGATAACCAACGGCAAGTACAGTGTTTTGCAATTTCAGTGCCATAAATTCACAGTCACCTGTACTTGTACAGAAAGTTTCGAGTAGTTCACATGGGAAATCATTTTTTACCAAGAGGCACACTCCACCACCGCGACCAGTTGCCCTATTTAAGTAAAACGTCTGGTAGGAAGGTAAACGAAAAACATTCGTATCATCTGTGCTCCATGTTTCTGTGAGCATTATCACATTAAACATGTTATCGTGTTGTTGAAAAAAGAGGCCAAGTTCAGATTCTTTATGCTTTACTGATCGTATGTTAAGGTGAAGGCACTTCAAAGACTTCATATATGCTTGACCTAGGTGACTTGCAAGTTCGTGTGACAGTACGTAACGTTCACCATCGGCTCCCGCCATAACTATCAGGTTAGTCACCCGTTGAAAATGCTGTGGTTCTTATCTTAGCTTATCCAAGTCGCAAAGACTTGAAATAGCCGCCGCCGACCCTCCCTCAGCTTTGCGCACGAGGACCCGCCCATTGTGGTGCCACACGAACTTGAATTCATTGACCTTAGCCCAATTTTTCACTGCGAAAAGAAGAGCACGTGTTCGCTTTGTTATGTTTTCTTGCAAATACACATTACCATCCACACTGCTCAGTTTTTTCCTGTTTTGCCACCATTCACCTCGCTTTGCCTCTTTCGCAAAGCGGCAAATTATGCCTGGCGTTTTGTTTTTCCTCGCTGGCAGTCGGTGGATCGCCACAACGTCATCTTGTAGGAGTTCTGGAATTTGGGCCTTAGCTGCTAGCACGTTTATCTTCTCCAGTAAATTTTCGTTCTCTGTGTCCTGAATTCCGTGGAATTCCAGGTTTAGCTTACGGCTTTGCCATTCCAGATTGTCAACCTCGGCTTTCAGTTGCGTGACCTCATCCCGTGCCTCAAGCATTTCCAGTCTGCTCTTCATATCGGCGACAACGCGCTCATTCTTTTCAGTACGTACCAGGAGATGATCATACTGTTCGCTCATGAAGTTAACTGCATCCTCTAGGCCCTCAACTGTTTCTTTCAGGGGTAGCAACAGGTCCAGCTTATCGTTAATGACTCAACCACACGCGTACGTTGTCCTGCGCCTCAGGCACTCCTGCTATATTTACCGACTGTGAACGAGGCTTAGAACGCCGGCATGTCGTGCATCGCCATGCTTGTTTATACGCTTCACCCTTCGATTTTACTGTGGCATCAGAAATACCAGCACACCTTCCGGTATGGTATCTGTAACCACATTCACTGCATGTTATTGATTTCACGGGATCGGTACATACATTTTCACACACTTTGCACTGCTCTACTGGAGACATGTCACACCGTGCCAGCAGCAACAGCAGCAAATAGCAAAGGAAAAAAAATTTACACAATCCTGCAGTTACTGACCTGCAACAGTACAACAGAAGCGCGATGCTTGAGCGTTGAAGAAGCGTCCCGCTGCCGCTGCTGCCGGTGTGAAGGGTGCGTCCTCGATGATCCCTTGTTATAGCCTGCAGGACAACAGGGCCCGTGGCGGCCTCATCCGGCAAAAGACGGACAGTTAGCAGGCGCTCTGATATCTTGCTTGTCAGTGGCTTGCAAAATCTGGCGTAGAACTGTCACGAGCGTGCCGCCACACCACGTCACTCCACGTCACACCAACGGGCCGCCTGCAACAGTACAACAGAAGCGCGATGCTTGAGCGTTGAAGAAGCGTCCCGCTGCCGCTGCTGCCGGTGTGAAGGGTGCGTCCTCGATGATCCCTTGTTATAGCCTGCAGGACAACAGGGCCCGTGGCGGCCTCATCCGGCAAAAGACGGACAGTTAGCAGGCGCTCTGATATCTTGCTTGTCAGTGGCTTGCAAAATCTGGCGTAGAACTGTCACGAGCGTGCCGCCACACCACGTCACTCCACGTCACACCAACGGGCCGCCTGCAACAGTACAACAGAAGCGCGATGCTTGAGCGTTGAAGAAGCGTCCCGCTGCCGCTGCTGCCGGTGTGAAGGGTGCGTCCTCGATGATCCCTTGTTATAGCCTGCAGGACAACAGGGCCCGTGGCGGCCTCATCCGGCAAAAGACGGACAGTTAGCAGGCGCTCTGATATCTTGCTTGTCAGTGGCTTGCAAAATCTGGCGCAGAACTGTCACGAGCGTGCCGCCACACCACGTCACTCCACGTCACACCAACGGGCCGCCTGCAACAGTACAACAGAAGCGCGATGCTTGAGCGTTGAAGAAGCGTCCCGCTGCCGCTGCTGCCGGTATGTCGCTGACTTCCCCGGGCGGAGGGTCGGCAGCATGGTTCGCCAGCTTGCTCACCCAAAGCTTGCCGCTAGACATTTTTAGGAAAATGGAATTGACGTCATCCTTGTGGCGCTCGTATCGATCGGTGAAGGAATGATCAAGATGAAAACCTCTAAGGTTCTTCAGCGGGAGCTAAGGTCTCTAACTACCCACTACCTCCAGATCTCTGAGGTGGGACTGTTTGGCCGTAGAGGCATTCCTTTCAAGTCCTCTGAAATTGCTTGCGTCACAGACCTGCTCCAGTGAAAAATTTCTCAGTCGTTAGCGGTGAAAGCATTCATCCCTGAACAGCTCGCATGCACCAAAGATTTTGTTCGTGTAGTGGATCTAGCATCATCCCCACAGGAAATACTGGAGGAGTTTCAGGATGCAGGTGTGGGGGTTCTTTCTGTCTACTGGTGCAGTAGAGAATTAAATGGTGTGCGTGTAGCGACAGAATCACTTATAACTAATTTTGCTCGCTCCTCCTGTCCTTCTGAGCTCAAGGTCTGGCCAATAGTGCATCGTGTGGATCCTCTGCAACCCCGTCCACAACAATGCACCAACTGTTGGCGGTTTGGTCACAGTGGTAAAGCGTGTAAATCGGCGACCCGCTGCCTTGTTTGTGGAGAAGGGCATTCGGATGACAGCTGCTCCTCTGATAAGCCCCAGTGTTGCCTTTGCAAGTGTAACCACTTAGCTGATGATGCCACCTGCTCGAAGCGAGCTGACGAACAAAGACTGCTAGATATAATTCAAGCGAAGCAATGCTCGAGAGCAGATGCGTATGCACTTCTGATTCGGAAGAATAATACATATGCCAGCCGTGCGCAAAGCTCTGTTGCAGATATAGAGTCAAGTTTGACTACTTAGATAGTGTCCTCAGTAGAACAGGCTCTTTCTGTGGTGGTCGAGCGAATGCTGTGCAAGTTCACCGAGGCTTTATCTCAACTTGTAGCAGGCCTGTCTCTGCCTTCTCAATCATCTGTTTCGGCGGCGACGCCTGAATCGCTCATAAATTGTCCTGCTAGTAAGAGTGACTCCATGTCGCCTCCTGACACATCCTAAGTCCCGCCTGCCAACAGCGCTCCTGGCAGTGTCTCTCACGTAGATATCTGTAACGTGGATGTTGAAATGATCTCTTCTTCCCAGAAGCGTCGAGCTTCTTCCTCACCCTCGAAGTCAACTGTTCCGCAAATCAAAGCAAAGAAAGGACCCCCGAAAATAATCCCCCAGACTCATGTGCTGAAGGAGGCAGTTGCTGCCTCTTTCATCAGTCAATAATCATGGCGGGTCTAAAAGTTCCGCAATGGAATTGTCGTTCCGTACTTTCTTCTCTCACGAATCCTGAAATACTTCTTCATAAACATAATCCAGATATTGTGATTCTGCAAGAAACCTGGTTCTCTCCACGTAAATCATTTTCAATGAAAAAATTCCGTGTTGTGACGTTCCTTGTGTGTGCTACGAGCGTCCGCGTTCGACGGCGTGGCGTAGACGGAGCCCCCAGTGGCGGCGAAAGCACAACCGGACCCCCTTTCATGTTTCTACGAGACGAACGCCGCCGCCGCCGCCGCCGCGGGGAGACGGGCGTTATCTTCCCCAATTGCCGTGGCCGTTCCAGGGCGGCCTCGTTTCGGCGGGCATCATCAATCAACCCTTCTGAGCACATCCCAGGACAAGGGACCACTTTCCCGGCCTTTTAGTGACCTCGCGTTCCGGCCTTGAGGGGCGAGTGTCATTTGATGGAGAACGGAGACTGGTGACCCGCGGGAACAGTCAGCGGGCCAGAGCGCGCCTTACCACAGCCGACGCTATGCGCTACCTCGACGACAACCTTCTTTTCCTCGGACTCAACACGTGAGGGGGGCGAGACCATATGTGCGGTGGTGTGTTTGTGCGCCCAAGTGAAAGCCCTAGCCCCCCCCCACTCCGGCGTGGGCGTCCTCACCCTAGGGAGTGTGGGGATAAGAGGATATAAAAATCGACAAGGAGTACCGAAGAAGGGACGCTCAGGACGACATCGTTCGCCAAGGGGGCCTTCAGCGCCGAAGCCCGACGGCGTGCAGCTTGGAGAGGAGCATGGAGAGGGAGCAGTGGATGATGAGGTGTTGGTGGTTTGCGTGGCCGACGAGGCATGCCCTGTTGTGCGTTGCAAGTTAAATGGTTGCTGCATGAAATTGTTGATAGATACGGAGTCAAAGGTGACATTGCTTAAGGAGAGCAGTTTAAACACGCTTCGAAGGAAGGGGGACCGCGAGGTGTTGGAAGCGTCTGGTGGTATGGCAACCAAATTTGTAGGCATAACGGGGGATCCTCTTGGCATAAGTGGACTCTACCGGTTACACTTCTCTCTCGGCGGAATTGCATTGGAGCACCCCTGCTACGTATGCCCGGACACGGTGTCTCTGCCAAACGGAGTGTCAGGTATATTAGGGCAGGATTTTTTTAGAAAAGGGAAGGTAGTAGTCTCATTCTCTGAGGAAGAGGTTAATGCGGACGGCTCAAAAGTTCCGTTTTTGAACAGGAGAGGGGCTGAGATTCGCATTCCCGATATTGACACCCGTCAAACAGTGGGATCATTGGAGAAGGTGTATTCGCGGGTTGCCGTCAGGCTGGTCGATGAGGCAGTCGTCCTTCCTTGGTCGGAGCACATTTTGTACGCGTTTGTGCCTTCAGATGTAGAGAGCGGCGCCGTGGGAGTGCTTGAGCCGGTCGACTCTCACAGCAATGGCCTGAAGGCAGCCGCGTGCTTCGTGACAGTTAATGACGCCCACAGAGTGCCCCTACGGGTGGTTAACTGTAGCCAGCAGCCACTGAGCCTTCCCAAGAACAAAACATTGGCTTTCTTCACCTCTGCGATAGAGAAACGTGAGCCCACCGATACGGTACTCGCAACTGTAGAGCATGCTAGTCCTTCGGCTGCTCCAAAGGTGTCGTTCGATCTTTCTCACGTAAATTCCAGGGAGAGGGAGGCTCTGGCTGGTTTGCTGAACGACTACTCGGAGGTATTCGCCGCGTCCAGCCTGGATTTGGGCTGCTGTGGCGTTATAAAGCACAGGATAGAAACCGGCACTTCATCGCCCGTTTACCAGCGTGCGTACAGGATTCCTTACTCCGAACGTGAGGAGATGGAGCGGCAGGTGCAGGACCTGACTGATCGCGGCATTGTCGAACACTCAAAGTCACCCTGGGGAGCACCAGCACTATTGGTGGAAAAGCCAGATGGCTCGTATCGATTGGTAGTGGACTACCACAAACTAAATGCCGTAACTCGCATCGATCCATACCCCATCCCCAATATACAGG
The DNA here is from genome assembly GCF_052857255.1 of Amblyomma americanum. Lineage (NCBI taxonomy): Eukaryota > Metazoa > Arthropoda > Arachnida > Ixodida > Ixodidae > Amblyomma > Amblyomma americanum. The sequence goes on along the minus strand of NC_135497.1, from coordinate 10,856,609 downwards.
AGACGCTTTCTCAGCTGGGCTCTGCCAGGTACTTCACGGTAGTGGACATGGCGGCGGGATTCTGGCAGATAGCAATGGATCCGGCAGATGCCGAGAAAACGGCATTCAACACGACCTCAGGGCACTATGAATGGAAAAGAATGCCGATGGGTCTGGCCAACAGCCCTGCTGTCTGGCAGAGAACCGCTGTTGTTATCCTGGCAGGTCTTCTGGGGAGGCTGTGCTTCGTGTATATGGATGACATAATCATATACAGTGACAGTTTTGAGAACCATTTGCGCGATATTGAGCAGGTTTTGGTGCGACTAAGAGGAGCGGGTCTCAAGCTGAAGCCCTCTAAGTGCCAATTCCTCAAAAACGAGGTGAAATACCTCGGGCACGTTGTTTCAGCTGACGGCGTGCGACCGGACCCTGAGAAACTAAGGTGTGTCTCGGATTTTCCATCCCCGACTAGCGTCCGCCAGCTCCGGCAGTTTCTCGGCCTGATCGGTTACTACCGAAGGCACCTAGAGGAGTTCGCCAAGCTCGCTAAGCCGCTTACCGCCTTAACAGCCAAAAATGTCGCCTTTCGCTGGGACGAAAACGCGGAGGATGCTTTTGGGGCCCTGAAAAGGAAGCTAATGAGTGCACCGCTGTTGCGCCACCCGGATTTTAATTTGCCCTTCATTATGGCCACAGATGCGTCAAAGTTCGCAGTTGGTGCCGTGCTATCTCAGGTTATCGAGGGCAAAGAATATCCCGTTGCTTTTGCTAGCCGACAGCTGAGCCCCACAGAGCAAAAGTACGGAGCTACGGAAAGGGAGTGCCTCGCCGTTGTCTGGGCAGTAAAGCACTTCAGATGCTACCTTTACGGCCGCAAATTCAAGCTAGTCACAGACTGCCATCCTCTGAAATGGGTGATGAGTGTCAGGGACCCTAGCTCGCGACTCGCTAGATGGAATCTACACCTGCAGGAATACTGCTTTGAAGTTGACATCTGAATGCTGATGCACTCAGCCGCACAGCTGCCGTGGCAGCTATAGATGAGTTTGTCCCCGTAGTCGACCCCGCCGAATTACGCACAGAGCAGTGCAAAGATCCTGACCTGAAGCGAATAATCGAAAGCTTAGAGGGCGCACCGTCTCACCCCGAACAGCTAGGTTATTTCATGGGCAAAGACGGCACCCTGTGTCGGCGCACGAGGCCAACCAGGAAAGGGAGACCAGAGAAAACCGCTTGGGAGAGAGTCGTCATACCTCGGTCGTGGACAGAAAGGGTTCTTCGCGCGTTTCACGATGCGCCATGCGCCGGTCATTTTGGCGTAGCGAAGACACGCAGGCGTGTGGAGCGTTTGTACTTTTGGAGTGGCATGCGACAGGATGTTAGAGACCACTGTGCGAAGTGTCAATCCTGTCTCGAAAGAAAAACACCCAAGGGACGAAGACCAGCTCCTATTCAGCCGTTCCCTGAGGTTTCGGCTCCCTTCGAGCGGACAGGTATGGACATAATGGGCCCATTGCCCACGACCACTTCCGGAAGCAAGTACATTTTAGTATTTGTCGATCACCTTTCAAAATACGCGGAAGCGGTAGCACTCCCAGATCAGAAGGCAGACACGGTTGCAAGAGCATTTGTCGAACAGATCGTGCTCCGACATGGACCCCCGAGGCAACTCTTGACAGATCGGGGAACGAACTTCGTGTCGCAGCTAATGAGGAGAGTTTGCGAGCTGCTTAAGATCGCTAAGAAGCAGACAACACCGTACCATCCGGCTTGCAACGGCGCGGTGGAGCGACTGAACCAAACCGTGGCCGGGTTCATGTCGCATTTTGTTTCGCGCGACCAGCGGGACTGGGACTTGTGGCTCCCGTATGCAATGTTTGCCTACAATTCCGCAGCACACGAGAGCACGGGCGAATCGCCATTCTTTCTTCTCTACGGCCGAGACCCGGACCAGCCTAGTGAAGTGCCAGAGGGCCCCCGTCGTGTCCCATACGCTTCACTGGACGACTATAAGGTTGAGCTAGAATCGCGCTTGCAAGTGGCGAGGGACATCGCAAAGGAGGCCTTAAAGAAAGCGGCGAAGCGCAGGAAGGAGGTGCACGATCGCAGTGCTAGAGACGCGCCGTTTGATGTGGGGGACAGCGTGTACATTGAAAACTGCCAAAGGCAGATTGGGCTAGCTCGTAAGTTCCAGACGAAGTGGAGAGGACCGTGCGAGGTTGTCGAGAAGCTTTCTCCGGTAAACTTCAGAGTCCGAGACGTGAACCGGCGCTTGATAAGGATACACGCAAATCGCCTCAAGTCGGCACCGGTTCAGTATTCACGAAATGAGGAAAGGGAAAGCGCGGATTTTGATGGGGACAGAAGTGAAGCGGAGCGCGCAGATAGTTCGCAAGAAACGCCGTCTCCTGCATTTGTTCGGCAGGCGCCAGAGGTGACGGCCGGAATGCCTCCGGATTTACTTCATGCATTGCTAGAAGAAGAAGCGCGCGAGGTTGCCACGCAGATAACGCCAGGAGAGGCTCCTGCCACGAGCCCTCGCGAGTCCCAAAGCAGACAAAGGTCACAGACTTATTTAGTATGACTCATGAAGGCCGATATCCGCTGCGAAATCGGAAAGCTAAGTCGGACTAATGCCGTAAACAGAGCGGAGTTGTGAACTGGTTAGAATTGTGTAAAACCGCAGCTCATAACATTGCTATGTGCTTATGTGTTATGTTATCGGAGTTGGTAGTTAAACCTTTCTGTCATTAAGTAACACCTTCACAGGAGAGCATGCGGAGCGCAGGCATGCAGAACCTGCCCTACTTCCTTTCGTTATCTATATTTTTGTCTGTGCCGTGATCGTGCTAGAAGTGGGAGCTCCTTTGTAACTGTGGTAAATTTATTTCGTCCAGTTTGGACTAGAAATGAGAGGCTTGGGTGCTGAGTTTCATGTTTATTTGTAAAAGAAGATCAGTGCTGCCCCTGGAGACGCCAGTTATGACAGCGGAGGCATATGGTGTTGTGCAGTGGTGTTGAGTGCAGCGAAAAGTGTTTTGTCGGACGCACTGTGCGAGGCGATTCAGAAAGACAAGGGGAGCTGCATGGACTCAAATGTTCGGAGAACATTCTTCTGGAGGGTGAGCGAGTGTGACGTTCCTTGTGTGCGCTACGAGCGTCCGCGTTCGACGGCGCGGCGTAGACGGAGCCCCCAGTGGCGGCGAAAGCACAACCGGACCCCCTTTCATGTTTCTACTGTATATGGCTGCAAGCAACTTGAGTGGGATTACTTTCGGGCCTGCCGCCGTGGACCGCACGGAGACGACCAGAACGAAGGGGTTTAAGCACAACCGGACCCCCTTTCCATAGTGTCGGCACGAGACGAACGCCGCCGCCGCCGCCGCGGGGAGACGGGCGTTATCTTCCCCAATTGCCGTGGCCGTTCCAGGGCGGCCTCGTTTCGGCGGGCCTGGCCCCGTGGCAGGACGGGGGGCATCATCAATCAACCCTTCCGAGCACATCCCAGGACAAGGGACCAATTTCCCGGCCTTTTAGTGACCTCGCGTTCCGGCCTTGAGGGGCGAGTGTCATTTGATGGAGAACGGAGGCCGGTGACCCGCGGGAACAGTCAGCGGGCCAGAGCGCGCCTTACCACAGCCGACGCTATGCGCTACCTCGACGACAACCTTGTTTCCCTCGGACTCAACACGTGAGGGGGGCGCGACCATAAGTGCGGTGGTGTGTTTGTGCGCCCAAGTGAAAGCCCTAGCCTAGCCCCCCCCCCCCCCCACTCCGGCGTGGGCGTCCTCACCCTAGGGAGTGTGGGGATAAGAGGATGTAAAAATCGACAAGGAGTACCGAAGAAGGGACGCTCAGGACGACATCGTTCGCCAAGGGGGCCTTCAGCGCCGAAGCCGGACGGCGTGCAGCTTCTGCCAGCAACCGTTCGAGCTCAACTCCGGAGCCCCTCCATCGTCCCCATGAAGTAGTCGGCACGTAAGCTCGGACGCCCCAGCCTCTGATGTATAATCATAATCAAGTGTAATTATTGAATATATCTGTTTGTTTAAACTGAGCCATACAGTGTCTCATTGCCTCTCTGTCCCGTGAGGACCTGCGCATTATGGGGGTCATCACAGTGTTTTCAGGGTAGACCGTATTAATGACAGAGGTGGTGGGTTAATAACTATGATTTCTACAAAAATATGTCACCGGGCATCAATCTCGCAGAAAGTTATGCTCCCTGACTGTGAGTTGTTGGCGGTTGAAATCTGCCTTCCACAGTGCGCCAAAGTAACTATTGCTAACGTCTACTTTCCTGTAGGTGTTCACAGGGTAGGCTGTTTGGATACCTTACTAAGTGGAGCAAACAACACAGTCATGGCAGGGTATTTTAATTCGCCCCACAGTGTCTGGGGTAGTAGCACTGACTCCTGCGGCCAGCTTCTCTGGTCATGGATGTCTATGAATGCAGGGGGCTGCTGCAATTCCGGAGCAGTAACCTTTATGCGTGGAGTTTCTCGTTCAGTCATAGATTTAACATTAGCATCTCGGGGGGTTTGAGTATCTGCATGGTCAACAGTAGACTCAGGTACATCTAGTGACCACTTTCCAATAACCTTTACTATTATGTCCTCTCCTATCAGAAAAGGTGGTGCAACCATGAAATTTGTAAATCACATTACGTATAAAAAATTGACGTCTGCCTCGCTTCCCTCCATAGTTAGCTCAGCTCGAACAGAAAGAGCTCAGCGGGCAATTTCCTTTCTGCAAGATGATGCTGAGAGCTCTGTATTCTCTCTGTGCGCTACTGCCCCTGCTGGGCAGCCGTCTCCTTGGTGGACGGAGGAGTGTAAGAAAGCTTATCGCCTTAGAAAAGCAGCATGGAAAAGCATTTCCTATAATCAGAGCCCAGTTATTTGGATAAATTATAAGTTCTACTCTGCATCTTTCAAAAGAACTGTTAAAAAAGCAAAGGAGGATTATAATCAAAATTTAAACACGTATCTCTCTAAACCTCAGAATAAGAATGCGCTATATAGATTCATGGCGCAGAATAACAACTCTCCGGCCTCCAACCGCATAAAGTCAATGGTATTGTCTCCGCAGGAAGCTAAGCAACACCTTGAACGTATCGCTGGGGGGGGGGGGGGCTGCTTTTACGTTTCCAAGTGCAGAAAACGGAACCTTTGCACACTCTCACCCCCAGCTCGGACTATCCTGAGGTGGACGTGTCAGAACTCCTCCAAATTGTTTCCTCGATTCAGTCTGCTGCCCCGGGATCTGATGGGGTTACTGTGGGCATGTTAAAGATTTTAGCGCAAGACTTTCCTGCTCCCCTTCTGGTTATTGTAGATGCGTCATTGGAAAACTCTTGGATTCCTTACAGTTGGAAAATTGCGAAAATAATTTTACTTTTGAAAAATGCAGAGAATGAATTTCATTTAAACAATATTCGGCCGATTGCTTTAATTAGTACATGGTGTTGGGCTAGTTGGTTCATCATAAAGTTTAATTGCTTTAACCTCAAATTTAGTAAAGCTAATAGAAAGAGTAGTACACAGTCGCCTCACAGAGCATGTTCATCCCGTTAACGGCCTCAGCTCCGCACAGATTGGCTTTCGTCGCAGTTGTTCCATATGGTCCGCGCATGTGGATCTCGAGAGTCGAATACGACTCTCTATGTGCAGGAGAGAAGTTGCGGCCTTGGTGACACGTGATGTTCCTAAAGCCTCTGACAGCGTTGAACACACGGTGCTTATTAACAATCTTGCTACATCCACCGCACTACATCTATGCTTGGATTTGTGAATTTTTAAAAGATAGATTTGTCTTCTGTACAGACGGATCTTTCTGTTCTAATACCTATGTTCAATCAAGAGGTTTGCCTCAAGGATCTGTTTTGTCTCCACTGTTTTTCAACATATTGGTTCGGGGCATAGCCATTCATCCAAACATTACAGTTTATGTATACGCAGATGATATAACTTTTTTCGTATCAGCAAAAGATATTCATGCACTATACGAGTGTTTGCGGGCATACCTGAATGCGATTGAAGTCTGGTTGAACCGAATTAAGGTATCACTTAATGTCAGCAAATGTGGCGTGCTGGTATTTCCGCCCGACACTCCTTTGTACATCTCGCTAGTATACCGGTCCACTCCAATTCCGCAGGTGGAGTCGGTTAAATACCTAGGCGTTACTTATGATCAAAGTTTGGACTGGCGACACCATATTAAGAATAAAGTTATTAAAGGGGAACGGGCTCTGGGCCGGTTGACACGAGTTGGCAATAAAAAGTGTGGCATGCATCGTAACACATTACTGTTGCTCTAAAAGGATTATATGAGCGCGATTCTGGAATTTGGTTGTGTCTTGTTCTCTGGTAGCGCAAACTACAAGCTGCAGCCATTAGCCTTACTGGAAAGGCGTGCCCTACGGCTATGCCTCGGGCTCCCAAAATCAGCTTCCAACGCTGTCCTTTATCTGGAAGCCCGTATCCCCAACCTCTATTCCCGCTTCCAACTTCTAACAGTGCGTACTTTCCTCAAGTCTTTTGACCCGGCCCCAGGCGTTAGTATTCCAATTTTTGTATCCCTACCACAACTTTTTTTGACTAATCACTGGCCACGTTATCAGCTTCCGCAAGTTAGGTTCACGCAGAATCTGTTAGCTCCGCTTCAGGTTGATCTGATCTCCTTGCAACGAGTTGCTGACACGCAGGCTGATCCCGTCTTCTATTACGACTTTATTTTCCCGTATCATGCGAAGCATATGCCCGCACATACCCTAAATGGTCTTCTTTCTCAACACCTACAGAATTTTCCACATCATACTGTTCTCTCCACTGATGCCTCCGGCAGCTGTGCGAAGGCGGCGATTGGCATATATTCGCAGGATCCAGCTTGGAGCTACTCCGTTCCTATCCCTGATTATACTCCTATATTCTTCGCAGAGTTTTTGGCCATTGGTTTGGCTCTTCTCAAAATTCCCAGACATGTCGCACAGGTTCTTATTCTTACAGACTGCCTTTCAGTTACTGTCTCTCTCCAAAATTCGGAAAAATCTTTCTTGACTCGTTCACTTAGGTTTTTTGTTCCGAGCACAGTGCGCGAGATCCGTTTGGTCTGGGTACCTGGGCATTCAGGCGTCTATTTTAACGAGGTGGCTGATTTATTGGCAAGGTCAGCTCTCAGCGCACCTGTAATATATCCCGTCCCTCACCTCATTCTGTTAGCAGCTGCACGTTTCCAGCGGTTCCAACATATTTCAGCCACTTTGAGTGATCCGTTGCTCAATACCGTGGACTTAACACCTAAAGTACCAATGGAATATCCGGTGGTGTAAGTCAAGGCTTTGTGAAGTGTCCATGACGCTCCTGCGATGTAGAATCCCTCACTTAAACATGTACTTATGCAGGTGCGGGTTCGCTGCGACAAACCTTTGTGTATCATGTGGGCAAGTTGAATCAATCGATCATTTTCTCCTCTCTTGCCGGCGGTTCGCGGTTCAGAGAAAGCAATATCTGGAGGTTCCTCTTTCGAGACTAGGACTGCCTCTGTCTCTTACAGTTCTTCTATCGTTCGGTGCGAGTGCCAAGGGATTCCCGTTAAGCAGTGTATGCGGCTACCTTCACGATTACATAAGTGCAACTAATCGATTATCTTGTTAGCTATATACAAAATTCTTTCGCATGTCCAAAAAAGGCTAGATTGATTCTATTCCGGATGACTCATACCTCTTGAATTCATTTTATTTTTCCAATTTTTTTTTATCTTGATTCAGTCTTCTGACGTTTCCTTCCCCGCGCAAATGCTTCATTGGCATTCTACTCTATACCTTGGCCAATCCCCCCCACGTGGGTATGTGCCATATTACTTGAGGAGAAGAAGAAGAAGAAGAAGAAAAGCACAGCGTCACGAACAACCAGCGGTACCGGGTTCCTGTGCTGGGTAGAGGGCCGTAGAGGTCGATGCCAACTCGCTCGAAGGGCTGCACTGGGCAAGGCAGCGGCTGCATAGGAGCGGCGGGTCGGCGAGGTGGATGTTTTCGTCGCTGGCATGCGGTGCAAGACTGAACGAATTGGCGGACGTAACGGGCCATCCCACGCCAGTAGTACCGTTGTCGTAGACGGGTGAAAGTCTTCAAGAATCCGGCATGGGCACACTGGGGATCATCGTGGTAGTAAGAGCAAATGAACGAGCGCAGATGTGTCGGAATGAAGAGAAGCCACTTGCGACCATCCAGGGGATAGTTGCGGCGGTAAAGGAGCTAGTCTCTGATGGCGAAATGGTGGGACTGACGGCAGAGAGCACGGGAAGGAGGTCGAGACGATTGGCCAGATAGGAGATCAAAAAGGGGAGTGATCCACGGGTCTTTGCGTTGCTCGGAAGCCATATCAGCGAACTCAAACTTCAAAGAAGGTAGGGCGGATATACAAGGCACTGCCTCAGATGGCACAGGGGGACGTGAGAGGGCATCAGCATCGGCATGTTTGCGGCCGCAACGATAGATAACGCGAATGTCGTACTCTTGGAGTCGCAGAGCCCAGCGCGCCAGTCGACCAGAGGGATCTTTCAAAGAGGACAGCCAGCAGAGGGCGTGGTGACCGGTAACAACGTCAAAAGGGTGCCCGTACACGTAGGGGCGAAATTTGACGATCGCCCAAAGGATGGCTAAACACTCCTTCTCGGTGACAGAATAGTTGGCTTCAGCTTTTGTGAGTGTCCGGCTAGCGTAAGCTACAACGTATTCGTCAAAGCCTTGCTTGCGTTGAGCGAGTACTGCACCGAGGCCGACGCCGCTGGCATCGGTGTGGAGTTCCGTCGGAGAACGAGGGTCGAAGTGACACAGAATTAGTGGAGTAGTCAGGAGGCGACAGAGTGTCGTATACGCTTCATCACAGGCTGGCGACCAGGCCGAAAGGTCGTGGCTGGAAAGGAGCTTTGTCAGGGTGTCGACGTTAGTGGCAAAATAGCGGACAAAGCGGCGGAAGTAGGAGCAGAGGCCGACGAAGCTGCGGTGGTCTTTTACAGAAGTGGGCTTCGGAAATTCGGCCACAGCTCGCAACTTGGCCGGGTCCGGGAGAACGCCATCCTTCGACACGACATGTCCGAGAATGGTGAGCTGCCGAGCTCCGAAGCGGCAATTTTTCAAATTAAGTTGGAGGCCAACGTCGGCCAGGCAGCGAAGAACAGTCTCGAGGCGCTGGAGGTGAGACGGAAAGTGCGGGGAAAAGATTACAACGTCGTCTAGATACCAAACGCATGTGTGCCATTTGAGCTCTCGGAGTATGTTGTCCATCATGCGCTCGAATGTGGCGGGTGCATTGCAGAGGCCGAAGGGCATGACATTGAATTCATAGAGCCCGTCGGGTGTGACGAATGCAGTTTTTGGGCGATCGGCCTCCGCCATCGGCACCTGTCAGTAACCGGAGCGCAACTCCAATGAAGAAAAGAACTCAGAACCCTGCAGGCAGTCGATGGCATCGTCGATGCGCAGGAGAGGGTAAACGTCCTTGCGTGTAATCTTATTCAGACGACGGTAGTCCACGAAGAAACGGATGGAACCGTCTTTTTTCTTGACCAGAACCACTGGCGATGCCCACGGGTTGTGCGCCGGCTGTATCACGTGACGCTGGAGCATGTCGGTCACCTGGGCGTTAATGATGCGGCGCTCAGCGGCTGACACGCGGTACGGACGTTGGCGCAAAGAGGCATGGGTTCCAGTGTCAATACAGTGAGTAACGGTGGTTGTGCGGCCCAAGGAAGGTTGCTGGTAGTCAAACGAAGCTTGAAAACGCTGCAGAACGGCTACAAGCTGGTCTCGTTGTGTAGACGACAGGGCGGCGTCGACGGAACGGTGAAAAATATCGACAGACGACTGATTCGTGATGGGAACAGGCGTAATGGCGCTGACGTGAAGGCCGGCCGTGCTATCGACGAGGGGTATGCGGAGGCGAGATCGAGAACGGCAACGCTACCAAGCGATTGGCCACGGAGTAAAGTGGTAGGGCAGGAGAACGGGTTGGCCACATAAATTGCGCTGGAGCCACGAACAATTGTCAGCACAGCATGAGGCAGCAAAACAGACTTCTGGTGAGCGCATCGTAAAGAGGGGGTATAAGCCACAGTTGCATCTGAGAGCGCAGCACAAGAAAGAGGAACCAGCACTGAAGAGAAAGGTGGAACGTCTGTGTCCTCTGAGACGACCACAGTAGCGGCAGCAGCATCGGTTACGTCCACGGGGGCGTCACTGTAGGGCGACAAGTCAAGCTGAGCACGGGCACAGTCAATAACAGCGTGATGTGAAGAGAGGAAGTCCCAACGAAGGATAACGTCGTGAGAGGAGCGGGCGAGGACGAAGAACTCGATTGTGTAGGGAACGTTCCCGATGAGCAGGCGGGTGGTGCAGGCGGCTAACGGTCGAATGTCCTGAGCGCTGGCCGTGCGGAGAGAAACGGGAGGAAGGGGCGTCGTCACTTTTTTGAGTCTGCGACAGAGGGTGTGACTGGAAACGGCTGCGCCAGTGTGTTGCCCCGCCGCGGTGACTCAGTTGTTAGGGCGCTCGACTACTGATCCGGAGTTCCCGGGTTCGAACCCGACCGCGGCGGCTGCGTTTTTATGGAGGAAAAACGCTAAGGCGCCCGTGTGCTGTGCGATGTCAGTGCACATTAAAGATCCCCAGGTGGTCGAAATTATTCCGGAGCCCTCCACTACGGCACCTATTCTTCCTTTCTTCTTTCACTCCCTTCCTTATCCCTTCCCTAACGGCGCGGTTCAGGTGTCCAACGATATATGAGACAGATACTGCGCCATTTCCTTTCCCCAAAAACCAATTATTATTATTATTATTATTATTATTATTATTATTATTATTATTATTATTATTATTATTATTATTATGCGCCAGTGTCAACAAGTGCTTCGACGGCGACTCCCTCAACGAAAACGGTAATTATATTGGTAGGCGCAGAAACAGGTCTTGAGTGAGTCGCTGGTGACGCAGATCTTGCCTCCGGAACAGCGCTGGTTAGTTTTCCGCGTGGACGGCAGGTTGGCGACGGAGCATTGGAGAACGGGAACGACGGCCAGGAGACGGCGAGCGGTGGTAGCGGGGATGGTAACTAGGAGAAGAAGAATCCGGAGCCAGCAAGTGTGACGCAGGCGATGACGACGGCGGAAGGTAGTACGTCGGCTCACGCCTATAATCGTAGGGACGGCGGTCACGACTGCAACAGAAACGAGCCACGTGACCAGTGACGCCCCAGGCGTAGCAAATAGGGCGGTTGTCTTGTGTGCGCCAGGGGTTGAGTGGCTGCGGCTGTGATCGGGGGCGGGCAACCGGACGGTAAGGTGGGGTTGCAGGTCGCTGGGGTTCTAACTGCTAGGTAGGTGGCCTGTATACAGGGGCAGCAGGTGAGGGCAGCGACCGCACCACGGCATCGGCGTACGTCAGAGGAGCCGCGATCAGGGGCGGCTGAGAAGGAGGTGGCAGGACTTCAGCGACCTGCTCCTCGATAACACGCTGTAGGTTGGGAGTGAGCGACGCCGCAGGCGTAGGCGGGCAGGTAGACAAAGATAGCTGGCGTGCGACTTCCTCACGTACAAACTGCTGGATGCTCTGGAGGAGCGACTGTTGGTCCAGAGCACCGTCCCGTGGGAGAGCCAAGCTGCAAAGTGCGGCCTCCTGAAAGCCTGCACGCCGGGTAGAAAGGCACTGTTTGCGCAGCTCATCGAAGCTTTGGCAGTAGCCGATGACACCGGAGACCGTCTGGGGATCTTTGGCGACGAGCATCTGGAAGGCATCATCCTCAATTCCTTTCATTATGTGCCTGATCTTGTCGGCCTCGCTCATAGAAGGGTTGACACACTTGCAGAGGTCGACGACATCTTCTATATAAGTGGTGAAGTTTTCACCGGTTTGCTGGGCCCGACTTCGCAAGCGTTGCTCGGCGCGAAGCTTTCCCACTGCGCGACAGCCAAAGGCTTCTGTCAGACTGGTTTTTAGAGCTGCCCAGCCTGAGATGTCAACCTCGTGGTTTTGAAACCAGAGATCGGCTACGTTGCTCAGATAAAAGATAACGTTGGTGAGCTTGACGCTATCGTCCCACTTGTTGTATGCGCTTACGCGTTCATACGAGGCCAACCAATCCTCCACACCCGTGTCATCTGTGCCGCTGAAGATGGTCGGGTCACGCTGCCGCGCGGCGCCGGAACAGAAGACAGCCGACGGAAGCGGTGAAGCGGTTTGGGTGACGGTCTCAGGCATTGCAGAGGTGGTAGTCAATGCGCGGGTGCGAAGATCCAGGGCGAGGGATCGTTGGCACCTCCACCACTTGTAATAAGAAACGTCTTCAAAAGCGCAGCGTCGCTAACAACCAGCGGTACCGTCCAGGCACAGACCAGCGACCGCGTTCAGTCCAGAGCACGCACGAGCGACCGAGCGTTCAGCGCTCGAGCTCCGGAGTGTTCGGCGCTCGAGCTCCGGAGTGTTCGGTGCTCGAGCTCCGGAGTGCTCGGTGCTCGAGCTCCGGAGTGCTCGGCGCTCGAGCTCGGCGCTCGAGCTCTGGAGCGTTCGGCGCTCGAGCTTCGGAGCGTTCGGCGCTTCTTGTCTTCTGCGTTGAGCGCCAGCCTCTGACGATTTTACACCCGTGGCGAGCCTTACAAGAAGAAGAATCTGCAGTCTGCTAGAGGCAGTTAAAATGGCTCAGCACTGTAGGATGTTGAAAGGTTCGTTAAGCGGCCGTGGACGTGGTCGGCGATCGGCCTCGACGAATAACGCACCAGTTATAAAGGCGCTGGAGCAGAGTTTAAGCAGCAGCAGCAGCAGCAGCTCAAGCGACGCCGGACCGTCCAAGACGGTGAGTAGTCTCTTTCCTTGCACCACGTCGTTCTGTTCATTGTCCTTTTGACGAGTGCGAAAAGACTAGTGAAGCGTAAACGAAACGCGCCGCTCTGGAATCAGTGTTAGGATGCGCATTTTTAGACGATCACAAGTGCTGATGCCGACACTACGGAAACTCGAAGGCCAAAATGGCTGATGGGCACGTGCACTTATGCTCACGTGCATGACCGCAGAGTTGTCAAGAAGGTGCTACGGTGTGCGATTAGCGGAGAGAACTTGGCAAAGAAAATGAAGATGCGGCGAGAGAGTGAAAACACTTTTTTGCCATAGAATGTCAGGGTTTAGGACAGGCGGACTTGAAGATGCGGCGATTGCCTCGCTTTGAAGAGCTCAACAGCGCCCCGATAGAGAGAATGAAAGGATATGAGGTGTTGTTACCCCAGCTACCGCATGGCTGTCGTCACCATCCTAGCGGAGTTCGCACGAGTGGTGCTGTTAAGCCTCCCGAGCTTTCCGTTTATGACGTTTTCAAGCGTATACTGGAACGTACAGGCGCAGAGAGAGACTGTGTGTGTGTGTGTGTGTGTGTGTGTGTGTGTGTGTGTGTGTGTGTGTGTGTGTGTGTGTGTGTGTGTGTGTGTGTGTGTGTGTGTGTGTGTGTGTGTGTGTGTGTGTGTGTGTGTGTGTGTGTGTGTGTGTGTGTGTGTGTGTGTGTGTGTGTGTGTGTGTGTGTGTGTGTGTGTGTGTGTGTGTGTGTGTGTGTGTGTGTGTGTGTGTGTGTGTGTGTGTGTGTGTGTGTGTGTGTGTGTGTGTGTGTGTGTGTGTGTGTGTGTGTGCGCGCGCGCGCGTGCGTGCGTGCGCGCGTGCGCGTGTGTGTGTGTGTGTGTGTGTGTGTGTGTGTGTGTGTGTGTGTGTGTGTGTGTGTGTGTGTGTGTGTGTGTGTGTGTGTGTGTGTGTGTGTGTGTGTGTGTGTGTGTGTGTCGTTCTGCACATGACGCGTCGGCCTGCTGCGCATTGTGCGTGGTTTGCAGCGACAGCCGTCGGTGACCGGCTTCATGGCGTCTGTATCCGAGGCGGACGCACCTCTTTCGGAGAAGGAACGTTCAGTTCGGAGCTCGTTCACGACGGGCGGCTGGCTGCTGCGGCTAATCTCGAACGAAACGATGCAGTGTGCGTTACATGGAATCTACAATGCATGCCTAATGCGCACTATTTCCGGGGTGGAAATGGTGCCTGTTTTCAACTGTTAACAGCTGCGTTTACCCGCCACGGTGGCTCAGTAATTAGGGCGCTCGACTACTGATCCGGAGTTCCCGGGTTCGAACCCGATCGCGGCGGCTGCGTTTTTATGGAGGAGAAACGCTAACGCCCGTGTGCTGTGCGATGTTAGTGCACGTTAATGATCCTCAGGGGGGCGAAAGTAATCCGGAGCCTTCCACTACGGCACCACTTTCTCCCTTTCTTCTTTCAGTCCCTCCTTTATTCCTTTTCTTACGGCGCGGTTCAGGTGTCCAACGATGTAGGAGACAGATACTGGGCCATTTCATTTCCCCAAAAACCAATTATTTTGATTATTATCACCGCTGCGTTTAAACCTGCGGTCACGTCGAGACCACCCCCGCGCCTAGCCACATTGTGCTTTGTGCTGGAAGAATTTTTTTGAAGCGAATGCTTCACTATGCTACCTCGTAACGATTTCGCGGTACTTGCGGTCTTGATCTTCAAGTGTGCCAGAAGTCAAACCCCTTATGGCGCGGTTCGGGTGGCCCCAGATATATGTGAAACATACATATATTTCCTTTCCTGAAAACCGGTTGCGTGTCCACCGATATATGTAGGACAATTACTGCGCCATTTCCTTTCTTGAAAACCAATTTTAAAATCAGACCTTCAGCTGCACGCGTTGGCGTTCACAACGTTGTAGCAGAAACGCGGCACTGAAGCCGGCGTACCGCCGGCGTTATTTGCGTTCATTGGCGTTAGCGTTGACACCGCTTTAAACTCCAATGGTTTTGAGCAAAGGAAGGCGCATCACTGGCTCCCCGGTGCAGTGGACGCCTCAATCGCGCTTTGAGGTACGTGGCTGTGGGGAGGGAGAGAGAGAGATGTGAGCTGCATGCACTAGCGCTGACAACGCTGTGGCAGACACGCGCCACTGCAGCAATAAGCCGCAGCGTTCATTGGGTGACCAGCCTCTCGCTATCAACCATTATTTTAACCGCCACCTGCTAGGGTGGGCGCGCTGCCTATCCGATGTGCGGAATGCCCTCAACGTTACAGACGCCAAGCCGCGCGTCTAGTTGCCGAATACACCACAGCTTTCGCTCTCTAACCAGGTTCAGCAGTAGTTGAACGGCAGCTAATTTTTTGTGTAGCGGGAGCTACACTGGGCTACCGGTCGAGCATTTCGCGGTACATGGGAGAGGAAAGTTGTGCGCATGCGCTGTTATCATGGCAAAAGGGGGGAGCAAGGTGCGGCGTTCGCTTCGCCGAAGCCGCGCGCCCGCTCCACCGTCGACGCCGAGCGTGACGTCGCGCGGATGAGCAGTTGTTCGCATGCGCCGACACCATGGTAACCAGACAGACCGCAAAGCTGCGCCGCGTTCTTCGTCGCCGCCTCGACGCACGCCGCTCCATCACCAAAACCGTGCGTCCCATGTGGAGCATTGTGCAGATATGCAATGGGCGTCTGTAATCGGCTGCGGGTCCTTGAACCAAAGATATTTTTGGAATATTGCGGAGAGCTTGGCTTGAAGCACTCTGGCACGGGTCGGCCCAGTATTGCACTGCCTCCGGGATCGGCACGGGGCATATTACCGCGGCGCGTCTTTTCTTTCACTCTTTGCTCTCCTATCCTTTACCCCTCCTACTTTCAGCACGCGGCAGCGAGCGTCGCTCGGCTTCATCCAGTAGACAGGCCCGTGCACTTTCCTTTTCCTTCTTCCTCTCAGCAACATCAGCCAGTCAGTTGTATCAGAACGTTTGACAAGCATGCAGAGAAGGATTGTACCCCACTGCTAAACGGCGGCATAGACAAGAGAAGATTAACTCTTCCGGTCCTGAGGTTGTCGCCTAGCAGATGGCTACTTAACAAAGAGAGAATGAGCGTTAGAAGGCGAATAGAGCAGCGGAGACGCCCGAACAGAGACAGGAACGCCTTGCCAGACCTGCCGAGCGTAATAGACGGCGCATAGCCGCTGAAATGGAGGCTGTTGAAGGCGTCGGTCAACAGGAACCAACAGAAGAGAATGTGAAGGCCCGTCGTGTGACCAATCACACCATTAAAATTTCCGAAAAACAAGTTCAGCCAAGGAAAGGTACCCCTCGCTACGTGTATCCTGGCATAACCGAGCTAAGCCACTGCCAATTTTTCTGTGTGTCTGCGTAGCTCAGAGTGCACTTTATATCTGAAAGTCTTGGAAGGCGGCTCATTAATAAAAGCAATAAGCCTTAAATGCATTTTTTGCCGTAATGAAACGAGATGAGCGCATAAGGCGCCTATCTGCTGTGCGATGTCAGTGTATGTTAAAGATCCCCATGTGGTCAAAATTATTCCGGAGCCCTCCACTATGGCACCTCTTTCTTCCTTTCTTCTTTCACTCCCTCCTTTACCCCTCCCTTAAGGCGCGGTTCGGGTGTCCACTGAGTTATGCGAGACAGTTACTGCGCCATTTTCTTTCCAAAAAAACAATTTTCAACTCGTCGAACACCTCCTTTGTTTCAAATTGAGAATTTCCCTGAGAATGTGTTAAAACTGAATTTAAAGTTATTGAGTCCCTTCTTGGTTAACACCTCAACCTCGTCTCTGGAGTGAAGGGAAGACAGGAAAAGGCGTCGTAGTGGAGGAGGGTAGTGGTAAGCATTTGTACGAATATTTAGATGACTATGTGTGAGTATATGGGGATCTCCTGGGATGTTTTATCTTGCACTCACGTGGCACAGATCAAGGCCCAGTTCATGAGTCGGGCACCGCAACCACACTGTGAAAGAAAAAAAAGATAAGACGCCACCGTCTGGAAAACGTTGCAGTAACGAGTGTTAGCTGTTTCGTAGGGCAATCTATCGTCCATGCAAAGTATTACCACGGGATCAGGCTACTTTTCCATACCTCACGGCGAGCACGAGCCTACCGCCTTGAGGTCGGATATTTTTTACCAATTTTGGCCGAAAAACTTTATCGAAAATTTTTCGGAAGGCCATTTGGGCTTACCTCAAGGCGGTAGGTGCTCGATCGCGGTGAGACATGAAATTGTGAACTGCCGAGTGCTAACGTCACGGCCGCCATATTAAGCCTAAACATAACTAAATATTACGCTAATTAGGCGATACTGGTATCTAACATGTTCTACTCATCGAGCCTGTTACGAATATGTCGTTAGCTAGATCATGACGTCCTAGGTTAATTATCAGCAATTAAATTTATGCCTGATCATAACTGAACATTAACTTCTTAGTTACTATTGGTGTCTAAGCTGTTCTACTCATCTAGAGAATTCCAAGTGCCTGATTCGTTATTCGTTTTGTAGCGATAGCTTCAATACGGTAGCATTTTGAGCCGTCAGCGTGGCTGCGCCGCTGCCCTGTGGTTGCGCCGCCACGCTGTCACGTGGTTGGTCACGTGGCGCGGAGCAGTTGCCGGCGGCGCGGCGCCGTGGCTATCACGTCGTTGGCCACGTGAACAAGTTCTACTCGGCAATCTGTAGCTATGCTTCACTCCAGGTTTAACGAAAGCTAAACCAGAACCAATTTTTTGATGACCTCATTAATTACTGAGTTTACCCGCCGCGGTGGCTCAGTGGTTAGGGCGCTCGACTACT
Source organism: Amblyomma americanum (assembly GCF_052857255.1). Lineage (NCBI taxonomy): Eukaryota > Metazoa > Arthropoda > Arachnida > Ixodida > Ixodidae > Amblyomma > Amblyomma americanum. The sequence goes on along the minus strand of NC_135497.1, from coordinate 10,838,981 downwards.
GATCCGGAGTTCCCGGGTTCGAACCCGACCGCGGCGGCTGCGGTTTTATGGAGGAAAAACGCTAAGGCGCCGGTGTGCTGTGCGATGTCAGTGCACGTTAAAGATCAACAGGTGGTCGAAATTATCCCGGAGCCCTCTTCCTCTTCTTCTTCTTCTTCACCCCAGGTATATGGCACATACCCACGCGGGGGGATTGGCCAAGGTGTAGTTGAATAAACAAAGAAGTTTCCATGGAAGATGATGACAAAAATGTAGCACCCAATACGGCACCTCTTCCTTTCTTCTTTCACTCCCTCCTTTATCCCTTCCTTGACGGCGCGGTTCAGGTATCCAACGATATATAAGACAGATACTGCGCTATTTCCTTTCCCCCAAAACCAATTATTATTATAATTAAGCGGTTAAACATAGTCACGTGACTAGTTAATTATGACGTCACAAAATCAGTCACTCACCAATCAATCACCAATTCTTTATACTGATGACGTCACCAATCAATCACCAATTGGGTTGCTATGTCGATTTACTATGGGGCCTCCATCTTGAATTCCTCGGACAAAATTTCACGCCGAAAGGAGGTGGTACACCCGCAGCTGTGGCTGTTTTAGGGCGCTCGACTACTGATCCGGAGTTCCCGGGTTCGAACCCGACCGCGGCGGCTGCGTTTTTATGGAGGAAGAACGCTAAGGCACCCGTGTGCTGTGCGATGTCAGTGCAGGTTAAAGATCCCCAGGTGGTCGAAATTATTCCGGAGCCCTCCACTACGGCACCTCTTTCCTCCTTTCTTCGTTCACTCCCTCCTTTACCTCTTTTCTTACGGAGCGGTTCAGGTGTCCAACGATATATGAGACCAACACTGCGCCATTTTCGTTCCCCAAAAACCAATTATTATTAAGGGAGGTGGCAGCAGACCCCAAGATATCGAGAATCATGATGAAAAAATTGGCGGCGGTTTCGCTCTGTTTATATCTGGAGTGACGCGATAGCTACAGCTGGCTGAGTGGAACTTGGTCATGTGACCAACCACGTGACGATCCACGTGATCAGCCACGGCGCCGTGCCGCCGGCAGCTGCTCCGCAGCACGTGACAACGTGGCGGAGGAGCCACAGGCTGACGCGCAGCCACAGTGTGGCGGCGCCGCCACGCTGAAGTCTCGAAAGGCTACCGTAATATAGCTATCGCTACAAAATTGGCGGTGGTTTACCTCTGGTTAAACCTGGAGTGACGCGATAGCTACAGCTGGTCGAGTGAAACCTGGTCACGTGACCAACCACGTGACGAACCACGTGAGCAGCCACGGCGACCGCCGGCAGTTGCTCCGCACGTGACCAACCACTCGACAGCGTGGTGGCGCAGCCACATGATTGCGCACCGCCACAGAGTCCCTCGTTTACTACAAGCACTTTTGGGTAATTCAAATGGATATCGGCAAACACTGTGGCCATTCCACTGGGGCGCCATGTACAACATGGTATATGCAGTGAACTAACCGAACAACATTGGGTTGTTTGGTTAGTTCGTGAGACGGGGACGTGGTGCAAAGATTGACAGGCGATCACCACAATGTCGTGAAACAAACATGCGACGGGACCAATTATCGACCGCCTCGCCTCCGCTTGCGCTTCGCATTTTCTGCGCCTCGCTTTCAGTTCTGCTGCTCGCACAGCTGTATCGTTGAAACTTGTCTGCGTCGCTTACTCTTCGGCCGCTCGCACCGCTGAGTTCTGAGAGGATCGAGGGGCCAAAGCAGGTCCCTGTGTGTATGATCCCGTCCATGCCGCCAAACAGCGCCAGGTTGGTTATTGGCCGCAAACGTTTCTTGACGCAGTCGAGCGTGTCAATGACTCAGTTCACGTGATGGAACGCATACCTAGATGTGTTTTAGTCACTGGTGCTTAGGCCACGCTAAGGTCATTCCACCCAGTGCGGCGGTGGCGCTATCGGGGGTGTCACACGGATTGTTGCGTTGACATTCGACCCACCACTGGTCGTCCGCAAGTTGTAGTGCCTGTTGCTTGCACTCGGTAACCAAACGAAGGACAAGCGTCGCCCCACACAGGGCGGAACTATTGAGGAACGCATTGTTGAAGGCAACTGTGATGCTATCTACAAAGTGTCGAATTGGGAGCGTGACCTCTATACTCTGGTCTCCGCTCTCGGGCGAAAGCCAACTTGGGCAACCAAATTAAAAGCGAAGGCCGTAAACCGGACCAAGCACGGCGCCGAGTATACACTTCTCCTAAACTTGTGTTTGTTCAGAGGCAGCTAAGGGAAGCGGGGGAGGTCACTGACAGTGACAGTGGTGCTTGTCGTCATCACTGTATCAAGCGCTTCGGGAAGCAATCACTGGTCATACACCGAGGTAAATCGACTGATGCAATTCTCGTTTTACACCATTGCACCCCAACGATCTCCAGGGGTGCAACTAGGGTGCTGGTTAGAAAGTTCTCAAAAACGGACCACGCTCTTTTTCATGGTCCGCCTCTTTAGAGATGGATATCGCACGCTGATGTTGCATTTGCGTGAATTTGCGCGCCGTCTGGGTATGCTCGCAAAGCTATTTTTAATTTTAAAAATTTAAAAAGGAAATAACCGAAAGAGCTAAAAGGTCGCATATGTTTCAAAAATTGCCACAGTTATTTAGGACGCCACTGGGGCAGTCCAAATGACAGGACTTGTCCAGGCGACGTCGGGCAACCATGACGTCACGTGAGTGTAAATTTCAGCAAACGCGTTGAAGCGGAGTCGTCCTTATAGGTTCAGTGCTGCAGTGTCACACAATTGTCAGAGCGTGACCGCTAAAATTGTTTGAAAATCGTGAAAAGATGTCCTGGATCACCTGAACGCTGAATGGGCACCGTAAACGTAGCTGCGTGCAGCTTGCCAGGGACGTGTGGGAGCTGTCCTCAGTATCGAACACGGGTCATTCCGCAGAAATGAAGACGGATAGATCGGACGGCGGTTACTCGGGGGGAGGTGAAACTTAAGGTTGCAGCGTTGTCAGGGCACAAAGTAGTGTGTTGAAACCGTCCATGCTTCTTCCGAGCGGCGCTTGGCTCGCTACGAATGGCGTTGGCTTAAGCGTACGCAACCTGACATGCCTCCTTCTTGCTTGTTTGATACAGTCAGAACTTAAAAAGCGATTTCGTTTACAGGCGCGAATGGTCAGCGGAGTAATAGTGGCATGGCCCATTGTTAACGGCGGTTGTATTAAGTTGTATCCCACGAGAGCCACTCTGTGCCCTCAGCACTGTCTGGCTGCTTCTGGGCTCCCCTCTCGCATTCGTTTCTTTGTGAGAAAATAATGACAGTCTTCTTTGAAAGCGCTCGCTCTGACGGGTATGATCAGAGCTTTCGGCCGGCCTACAATGTTGTTAATGCGAAAGCATTATACATGTCCTATGAGCACAAAAGTCGGCGTCCGTCGTCGTCCATGGTCACGGAATTACTAGTTACCTTATGGTCTACTGCTGAAAAAATAAAAAAAATAAAAGTTGAAGGCAACACTTAAGCCCTCCCTTAAGGCTACACTCTAAGAAAAAAACCGGCTCAAGGGGGGAGTAACGTCAACTTTAGTCCTCAAAACGGCCCGTTAGTCTGCGAAAGGACCAACTGCGGCGAGCTGCGTGCCGTGTGCAAATTTGGAGGACCATTTGTTTAGTCCTGGCCCGAAAAGGACTAACGGGAGGACAAACTGCTCGCTTACTCCCCCGACCGATGCGCGCTGCATGCATGCACTGGACCGCGAAGCGAAGCAGTCGCGCGCTATGGGAATTTCAGGCGCATGAAGAAATGTGGCGAAAACGCCATTCTTCATGTAGGTGGGCTGGTGGTCCATGCCCCACGTGCCGCGCTTGTTCCGAGGGCGAAGCGTCCATGAGCGGCATGGGTCCAGCGACAGCTCGGTGATCGCTATTTGGTGTAGTCAAGTTCATGCAAGCAACGGATAGCCGTTACGCCGAAATGCGCGTGTACACACACACACACACACACACACGCGCGCGCGCGCGCAGAGACAGACAGACACACACACGCACGCACACACGCGCGCGCGCACACACACACACACACACACACACACACACACACACACACACACACACACACACACACACACACACACACACACACATACTTTATCCTCGGGCCTCAGGTTACGGTGCAGTGGCCTGTGAACTTTTGCGTCAGTGTGGGATACACGGATAAAGGCATTTTTTTTATTGTAGCACATCGCAAATGGGAAGCGCATTTGAATGAGTGAGACACTTTAATCCGCTATAGCGTGTCAGTACAAATCGTAATTAGAAGCGCTATAGTAAAAATTCCATTTCTAAATCGCCATGGTGACTCAATCACTATATATACTATACACTCTTATGTATACGGTGCTCGATCGGCTGCTGGCCTAAGGTAAGATACTGGTTCGGGCTCGGCCGCGGCGAAATGCTATAGAAGCCCGTGTACTGCATGTGCAATGTCAGTGCACAGTAACGAATTGTAGGTAGTCGAAATTATCCGGAGCCCTTCACTACGGCGTCCCTTGATCATAGCTTGAGTTGCTTTACCTTTTGTACGCGTGATTGCACGATAATTCTTCATCAGTAGGCCTTGCACATTCACCTGCCATAACAGAAACACAAACACTAGAAAATAAATTGTGTATAACACAGACAAAATGCTCTTATTGATAAAAACATAAATTGTAGCTGCATATGTCCCCAGTACCAGCTGTAATAGGCCAGGAAAGAGACGTAGGATGATATATGAAAAGGAATTCTGCTTAATTAATGGCAAACATGTTAAAAAGCTACCTAATTTTAAAAAAAAATGTATCCTATAATATTGAATTACACAGGAGAAAAACACATCTGCATATGCCATTAGAATGCCTTTCACGCAGTGTAGTTGCACTAAACTTCCAAGATGGTTTTTACTAGCAACAGACAAGTATGCAAGCCATTTCTTTATTTTTTGTGTGAGACAAATCATTCCCTACTGGCTGGAAAATGGTGCAATGGCTTAAAGTAACAGCACAACTGTGAGGAATTGCATAAGTGCCTTTCTGATTTCCATTCTGCCAAGTGTAAAACCTGGTTTCCTCTGCTGTGATGCAATTTTCTTCAGTGACGTGTCAGAATTGTAGCCAGATTTTCACGAGTGACCATTGTGTTTTCTGATCACTACTATTACGTTGTAAAATGAACACCTTGACAATAAGAACAGTCTTAAAATATGTATTTTGAGACCATAGCTGTCCACTTTAGTGACACAAACTGCCTCAAGTACACACAATAGGAGATACTAGACTGTGGTGTCCGAGGCGCTCTCAGAACAGCAATTTTCAAGGAGCCTAAATGAGTGCTGAGCAAACAGTGAGTTGCACTCTTTTTAGTGCAACAGTTTAATGGATATATGTGTACCTTATTCGTATCTATTGCACAATTACTTATTTCAGGTGATATTCAAATGAATTATTTTATCCTTCTCACCCTCTGCTGCAAGGCAGCTAGAACAGCAGCTTGGGCTTGGGGTTTTCCATCCTGATGTCAATTACAGCACAGTACATAGACGGGGACACAAGACGAGATGATGACACAGTGAGTGCCAACTTTCAACGTTTATTTGAAAGAAGCACGACTTCGCATACATTTGCATAAAGGCACCATGTGACACAGGCACTTCTGCACACCCATGAAAATTATTGCACGTTAGCAGCTAAAGTTCTGTTTTTGTTAGCAAAAGAGACGGCGTGCTAACACATTGGTTACACAGACTGGCAATCTCAGTTGCCTCAATTTCACGAACCAGACTGAAAGAACACAAAACTAATGCCGATCAGGCATGCAGAAATTCAGGAATTCACATCAGGGATTGCCCATCCGAAACTTGTGCCACAAAATTTAGACGATGCAAAGCGCTTGAAAAGCACAGTGATACGTGAAATTACCAAGGCAGCCGAGATTTCCAGACTGTGTGACCAACGTGTTAGCAGACAGTCCTTTTTGCAAACAAAAAAACAGTTTAGTTAGTTTATGGGGGTTTAACGTCCTAAAACGACTCAGGCTATGAGACGCCGTAGTGAAGGGCTCCGGAAATTTCGACCACCTGGGGTTCTTTAATGTGCACTGACATCGTGCAGTACACGGGCCTCTAGAATTTCGCCTCCATCGAAATTCGACCGCCGAACAAAAAAAGAACTGGAGCTGTTATATGACCAATAATTTTCACAAGTGTGCAGAACTATCTGTGCCACGTGGTGTGCACTGATAAGTTTCTGATATTATGGTGCCTTTATGTAAGCATATATGAAGCCGTGTGTCTTTCAAATAAATGTTGTTGAAGATGGCGCTTGGTATGTCGTCTTCTCGTGCCCCGTCTACATTGTGTGCTGTTGACATCAGGATGTAAGACAAAAAATGGCGTTGTAGCTAAAAAGTTGGTGATCCCTAAGCACATTCTTCTGAGATGGTATTGCGATAGCGTTTCTTTTGGCTAGGTTGTTGTTACTGAGTTGTTGATGCCTAGAGTTGCTGCAAAGTGGTCTTGCCAAGTTGCGGCTATAAAGAATGATGCAAAGTGAGATACTGAATCGTGATATGCATACTGTATTTCAAACATAGCCACCTGTGGGACTTGTGAGCCCCAAGTTGCTCTCCCTGAGCACCCTCTCGGTACCAATAACTAATTTCACTGCGCCCTGTCACAGTGGGCCGTTGCTTCACTAGCTGCTGGGTAGGTTCCTAGATTGCCGGGAGTCCTCACAACACTCCTGGCACAACAGTGTTGCAGTTAATCAATGACCTGACAGGTAGCTGTCGCCAACACAACCACCCATGAGTCTTGTGCAATCCAGGTTGTGAGCAGTTCCCTCGACTTGCTCAGCACATTCACAGATCACCGGGAGTGCTGATACGAACTCTAGTGCTGTGGTGTGGAGGTTAATCGATGTCATGGTGGGTGGCTACTTCCAACACACCTAGCCGTAGGGCTTGTGCGACCCAGGTTCTTTCCGGTCAGTCTCTCACCTTTTGAACAAAGTTATTAGGTGCGGATTCTGGGCATGGCTTTTCACCAAGGGACATGAAAAATGCTATCGCATTATAAACATATTTCCAGACAGCACAGGCCTGTTAAGATGCTACAGTATAATTATGAGATGGCATGAGTCATAAGCATCAAAATCGTTTATTCTCAGATATAAAAAGTGGTAATTTGAATATGCCAAAGATGCACTACATAAAACTCTGAAGAATACTATTAGCTCAGTTCAATACTGCTGTTTTGAGACAAGGCAGCATTTGTTTACAGCAGAGTCTCCCACTTTGGTACAAGTATACCATTCTCATACAAGTCCAGAAGATAATGTTCAAACTTCTCACTAGGTTCATAGATTTTCTGCTCATTTGTGGTTTTGACGCAGTAGCAGTACCTGTGTCGGTCAAAGTGCTGCACCTCCAGGGTTGTTGCGACGATGTGGAGGACCCCATTTGCCACTAAGAGTGATTCAATCTTATAAAACTCTGGCCACTCCGCTCCTGTCGCAACCAAAACACATCCACACTTGTACCTGCGTCGATCAAGTGTTGCACTTTTGACGTCATGGACGACTGTGGTTGGAAGCACTTCTTTGGCACAGGCAGGGAGCGCATTCCAGTCAACAGGCTTACTTGACGATGTTTTCAGTTCTTCGTACAGTTGAAAGGTGCGGAGTTGGTAGCTCTGTCGCAACTGGTGCCTTTTTGCAAGTGTGTATGTAAGGTTCCTGAAGTTTTTGACACAGGCTGCCAACTTCTTGAGGCTTTGATGCTTCGCTTCAAACCTCATGGACCAGAAATGTCTAAGAGGTCCCACCTCGCGCACAAACCTAGCATAATGCACCATGAAGTGAAGCTTAGGGGTAACTGCACCAGGCCCGTACCTGTCAGTGAGCTCGTTCAAAAATGTCTGCACAAGCATTTCCAAGTAGACAAGCCGTGCAGATGTCATTTCCGATGCAAATACAATGTCAACAATTTCCCGGAATTTCAAAAGCAATTCCCAATCCTCATTTTCTTTTGGAACTCTCGCTCCAAAGATCAAGGGAAAAAACCTTATCAAGCACCACTTGGTAGCAGCAGTTCCCATTAAAACAGATTTGCTATTGATGAATGCCGGGTTGATCGGTGGGGGCTTGTTTTTCAGATCATTTGCTCCATACTTGAATGAAGACAGCTCCTCAAGGTCTTGCTTGCACAGTAAGCCACTGGAAAGGAGAGATTTCAAAACATGTCGAAGGATGCAATCTATTCCTCCTTCCAAAATGTCATGCATAATGTCTGGTGGTAATTGCCGGGTAATGTCGAAGTATGGCAACTGCAAAAGGGGCGAGACCTCATTTACGCCATACAAAGTCCTGTTAGCAGGGTTCACTGCGATTGCTTCAAGATGTGACTGGTGGCTGCGTAATATGCGTGGCTGGCACATCATTTCACAGGTTTTTTCTGGCAAATGTTTCACAGATACCATGCAGAATCTGCAGACTCGCCCACGGCTGAAACAACAAGTGAATCCGCCCAAGCGGTTCAGGGAAAGGTTGTCTCCACAGAAGCCGAACACGATGACTGTGGCCCTTGTCTCCTGTCCTTCTAAGCAAATGGTGTGGCCTTCTGCGTACAACTTGTTTAGGTCTTCGAGTAATGGCTGTAGTACATTGCTGAGGCCGTACTTTTTCACATAAACATAGCGAACAAGCAGAACCAAATATATGCTCTCAAGTTTCGATCTATGCTTGACGTGAAGGTTCAACAAGCTGCAGTATACAGCGAGTAACTTGTGCTTTCCTCGTTTCGCTCCCAGAGGATTTACAACTTCAATTTCGTCAGTATAAAACAAAAGAAGTATTGTGTGTGTTCTGCTTTCTGGAATCACATCTTGAAGGTGCTCTCTGTACACCGCACCATCAGTATAGTCTTTATACACAGACGGCGTCGTGTTCTCACGCTTTGGTGTTTTCAAGTGGGCTGCAATGTCGGGGATTTCACAAAGTGCACTGAGCAGCTTGGGCAAACGTACATAATGGTACTTTGCTGTGCCGTCCAAAAGCTGTTCCTCAGGAGGAACAAAAGGAAAATTCGCTTCCACATATTGCTCACGCCTGTACTTGTTCTTTAAGTCACTAAAGAGGTCAGACATAAATGAGCAGCTTAGCAATTGTTGTAGTGCTGTTGTGTTTGTTTTTGCTGCACGTTCAACCTCCTTGCCATAGGCCTTCAGCACCAGCTCAAACACCAGCTGCAATTCAGAAAACACCTTCTCAGCCGCTGTGTGTGGCAAGCTGTGCTCTTCAGTGAAAAAGAAAAAGAAGTTGCACAGGGTCGATTTTGCCTGGTCCAAAAAGCTGCTAAATCTGTCTTGTTGGACTGTTGTCTTCTGAGCTGAACAAACATTCGCCGAAGGTCGTTCTTTCTGGCGGTGACCGCTACCATAGTCCGCTGTGTCAGCCCAGTCCATTTCATGTGGGACAGGCTCGTCGTCGTCCAGTTCTGAATTTTCTCTGTTTGCTTTCTCGGTGCATCCGTGTCTCAAAGTGCTGCCGTTTTCTTCAAGCACATCTCGGTGGCGGCGATATAGATGCGATCTGTAGGATGAAAAATTCGAGTACGTGTTCGCGCAGCCTCCTATGCCGCAGAAAACATTTAAGTTTGGCTCTGCACTGTGAACTAATCCAATGTGCGTGACAACTTTCGTCAGCTGGAACGAAAAGAATGGGCACCTCGGGCAGTACTTCGCGTCCATCGTTGTAGTCGCAAGCCAAAAGACCGCAAAGAGACCCCGCAAACGCGGTGTGCCAATTGCCAGAAAGCCGTAGTTCCTACATAAACATCGGAATCACATCGCATTAGGCGCAGTTGCCACCAACGGCCAGGGACACGAATAGACACGAACAGCCTCCTAGCGATAAAGCCGCTATGCATGTTTGTTGTTGTTTTGCCCTTTCATCATAATAATCAAATTCACTAGGTGCTAGAGCACCTAAGTCGCATTTAGTATAACTAAGTATATTTGGTGTAATTTTATTTTGCAATAACCTTAGCAATTGGAGTGTCACGTTGTGCAAACTAAGCTGGCCAAGCCAAGCCAAGTCACCACAGTGCTCAGCCAAATTGAGAAGGGCGCATACTGCCAGTTGCTGCACGTGCTCGAGGAACTCTACTTCGCGTCTCACTCAGCAACGTTCATTAATTTCGCAGTAGTACATATACGTACGTCACCATGACGAGCAAGTGCCTAGTAACGTTCCGGGAAAGGAATTTTGTTTTGCCCTTTGATGGGACGCTTACACGGCGCGGGTTGGTTGAGCGCGTGGGAGACCATGAGCTGTTCCGCGGCATCGACGTTGCCACCCTCATCTTCACGGTGAGTAATTGTGTAAACTTATCTACGTGGTAGCTCCGTGACAAGTCAGTTGCCGTTCTCGGGTTCTTTTGTGGACTGGTGCTTGTAGGCAGGTGCTTATTACATCCACGCGTGTAAATGTGTGTACCTTACTTATGCCTCGCGCTTTTGTCCACAGTGAATTACGTAGTGCGTTGACAGTTTGCGTGTAATGTAAAGTTTAAAGCAATATCTCGGCATGCATGTGCTTCCCTATGCGTCATGCTCTAAAAATCTCCCTTTCCATAAGGATCTCGTGTCACAACAAAGGTCGGCGAATATTAAAAATGCACACCGGAGCGCGCCGCTTAACACTAAGGCAGCTGTATAGAGCATTTTTCACATATTAATGCTTTATTTCAGTCGCGAGGTACAGGCCTGTCTAGAGCGCTGGAGCGGTGTAGTGCGGAGCAAAGTGAAATCTTCACTCAACCGCTGTCAATGCTGCTTCGCACCAGCGCAAGCATTATCTCTACGACCAAATACCAGCGTGAAAATTCCACTTATTTAGTGCGATATGCAGGCATTCCTGTGCTCTAGACAGACGTGCTGATGACTGCACTCGAAATACCCGAGGTAGAGGGAAGTGTTGCTGGTGTTGCAGTATTTTATGGTCGTTGCTCTTCTAAATTGACAGGTCCTGAATTGAGTGCGTAGCCCGTTGATTGAGGTCTCGTAATGCGATGCAGCAAGCATGCCAACATTCTCCGGAAAATAATGTGACACACTCATTTTGAATAGTTTAACTTTACATGGTTAGCTATTTTAGTATCATTCTCGTGTTTCCACAGATGTTCGAAGAAGATTTTAATGTCTTTGTTGACATACCTGAAGACTTTGAAATTCGGGACAGGGCAAAAATCAAAGTCTCCGAGGATTGCCAGGTTCGGTGAGTACATTTTCTTACCAGTATTAACCATTATTTTGTATATTTCAAATAATGCTGGAGGAGCATCATGCAGCAAGGAGGAGTGTCCAATTTATGTCTTCCACTGCAATCAATGGCAATCATAGTAGAAATGTATGGAAATGTTGGCCACAGTCTGTGCTCACTGTGTAGTATGCTCTTCTCTTCTTTTCTTATTTTAACCTGGCACTTTAGGATTGCGGATGTTCTTGACGAGCCCCAGCAAGCGGAGCAATCCCGTGTCACTGCCACATACAGCCTCACATACAGCCTGCCAGCTGTACCAAACGACATCAAATTCAGTATAGAGCGCCACCAAAGTGGACAATACTTCAGAGCACGGAGCAGAGTTGTCCAATGGCTCTATCATGACCTCTGCTTATACACCATGTAAGTTATTTGCAAGACTTTTGGACCATGTAGGGCAATGTGGAGATAACTTGGGCTACAAACTTGCGTGGCCATAAGCCATTTTAACGAGAAAGCATGAAGGAGCTCGTGGCGCAGAAAATCCTGTGTCGGCATTAGTAGACATGAGCAAGAAATTTGAATTTGTTGAAAAGGTGGCTATGTCACACATAGAGCGACGGACTTGAAAAGTGAATGAAATTAGAAAACTGGTGATTAGAAGGTTGCAATGTGCCTGGAACATCATTAGGCCATCCAGACATATAAACTGATCCATCGTATAAAAACCAGCGCTTACAAACACGGACAGAGGACGAGACGAAACGAACTGAAGGCTTTTCAGTTTGTTTCGTCTCGTCCTTTGTCTGTGTTTGTAAGCGCTGGTTTGTATTTGGTGGATCATCGCCAAATCGCCCAATCCTCAGTTCTGCATATGAAGTGGATGAGTTGCCCCGAAAGGAAAATTGCGGTTAGTTGAGAATCGAATCCGTGACCCTTGGGTTGCGAGTCATACATGCTATTGGTATGTCATGTAGGAATGTTCAAAGGACTTGGTTAAAGAGGGCTGTAAATGTGTGTGGTTTAGTTTTTCACATATTGATTGTGAGAGAGCAAGCAATGTCCTTGCTTATGTGAGCAAGGGGAACTGCTGTCACGTCGTAAACTTAAAGGCAGAGCTTATGTGTCCTCCCACGTCTTGCACCTAAGACACTGACTGCATCTGAAACTAAAATGTCTATGTGAGCCTACAAAAGAACATCCTCACTGTGTACTGCCTTACACGTTTGTCTTAACTGTGCTAGGTACCCTGGCAAGCTGTACAATGAGGCTGCGCAAGCTCTGGTGTCCAGGTACCCAAACCTGGCTGACTCATCTGGCACCGGCTATGTAAGTAGGCAGCTGAAGCCCTTCAAACTAATCTTGTAGGGACAGCAGACTTTCTTAAATTAACAGGGCGGCCTAGGTGTTCTGAGTATAATAATAATGTCTTCTCTATTTATCAGTGGTAGCCGTACCATTTTCAATGACTCTGTTTTGGGCGCCACTGATAGAGTCATTCACACCACAGTGCATGCTGCTGGCATGGCTGGCTGATTCTCTTTCATAAAATACTATCTCACAAAAAAAAAATGGGATAAAAAATTGTTCAGATATTTCCTGTGGTACGTCGCTAGTGAGCAGGTCCTCTTTCCCTCTTGCTGCAGTAGCGGGGCAGTCATGAGTAATACTTGTTGGGGGGCTAGTTGGTGCATGTTTCCAGAAGATGGTTGTAGCGCCGAAAAAGACAGCAAATTTGGCACACAATTTGAAGCATGTGGCAACAAAATATAAGGTTCCTGTGGTTTTTTTTACCCCAAAGAAACTGGCTGGCTTGTGCGTTAAAACTGATCCCAACAAGGTAAACAAGACTGATTGTAAAAAGAAGCATGCAGCTCCGCTTGTTAAATGTGCCGTGGGAGTCGTATATCAGATTCCTCTCACATGCGGAAAGCACATTGGACAACCCGGCCGCTGTAATAACGACCAATTAGTGGAACATAATCGGGATTTACAAAATGCACTGGTTCTCATCTGCCACATCATTATAAAGCCTGCAGAGAAGAAAGGAAGATTAAGTGTGTGGCAAGGCTGAAAGAAGCAAAGGTTTTAAACAAGTAAGGACCAGACAGCCCGTGATCTGTTGCCAGCCTTCTATATTAAAAGAAACTGTAGCGATTGTGTTAGTGCCCCATCTATCTCCATTTAAAAGAATGAAACTGCTTTTTTAGATACACGGGCGTGAGATATGTGTGTGCCTAACCTATCTTTTATCCAGTTTTTTTGTAAAACCCTCGCGCGCATGTGTGGTTCTTGCTACCCATCTTGATTTGTCCTTATATTCATTCGCATTCGCGGTGAATAAATAGTTGGAAGTTGTGCCTGTCCCGTCTTGCTTGCTATGTGTTGTCTTTTTCGGTGCTACAGCCGTCTTCTGGAGGTAGTCATGAAGACTGTCGAATAGGACGGTGTATTAAAGGGTTGTACGAGAGAGCTTGATAATCCTGGCCCAGCTTGTCTGTTTGGCATTTGAATTGAAAGGCCATTGGTTGGCCTAGTTATTAGAGAACTCCAAGTGATCAAAATTAATCCAGAAACTCCACTGTGGTGCCCATCGTAGCTGATGTGTCGTTTCAGGACATTAAAACAACAAAAAAGTTCGCCTCACAGTGAAAAGATAATTGGAAAACAAAGCTTGAATTACTGGAAAGGAACTCTATGCTGCAAATTTGGTAATGTGCGCGCTACCATAAAAAACTAATGTCGGCGAGAGATCAGTGTGGGTCCTTTAGTGTTTTTATGCTATCAAAAATGTGCTGCAATAAAATATGGAGCAATATCTATAGCTTCTCATGAGGTATTGTTATGTCCATGGGTGTTTACTGGTAGCTTGTGATCAACACCATCACTGTTAGCATGTATTTAATTGTACTGTGATTGCTTTTGTCAGTGCAAGTACTAATGCTTGCATTGTGTGGGATCTTTTAAACACAGGACTCTTGGCGAGAAGCTCTCCGCTTCAAGGCAAAGTATGAGCGGAGAAAAATCCGTATCCAGCAGAATGATGGGGCAGATTCTACACCGTCAAAAAAAACGATGAAAGATGGGAAAGTGGCCACGGTTGGCGGAAATGCCCTGCAGCGTGTTTCGAGGCCGTCTGTGGTATGCATTTGGATTTCATGTAGTCCTTGTGCTGAAGACAGCCTGGTGTGCAGTGTGAAGTAGGCTCCTTTTGCTTGCAGGCAACTGCACCAGACGGGGAGGATGAAGACAGTATTGCTGGCCACATCGAAGGAATGAAGTCGGCAGTACAAAAAGCTCGGCCAGACATGGCTTACATAATAGATTGTATGCGCCGAACATTTCCGACCCGAAGGAAGTGGATTGGATCCGAGGATCCATCAGTGGAAGTGGCAATAGAGAAATTTCCAGCATTGGCCATGAGCTCAATCGTAAGTTCAGTAACTAGACCATCAGTTAGCGAAGCAAGGAAAAAGAAATTTTCTTTTTCTTTTCCTCTTTTGTCTTTCTTTCTTTTAATCCTTTCCTTTCTTGATTTCAGTTGCGGTGCCTGCACTTTGCATTCCATCTTAGTGGAGGCGAAATACAAAAGTGTGGATATGCTGTGTGACGTCAGTGCATGTTTAAGGACCTCAGATGGTCTAAATTGTCTGGAGCCTTTCACTACGGCGTCCCTTATGGCCTGAATCGTCTTGGGACGTTAAACCCGCTAAAGCAATTAGGCGGAAGTGGTCTATATGTGCAGAAAATTCAGCTCAAATTTATTTCTCTTTGCCTCAGTGGAGACCTGATTGAATGGCTCGCACTGTTTGAATTGCAGAATACACCTAGGGTTGGTTCAGTGCAGCATGCCCTGATTCCACATTCTGGTCTTTTTGTTTTTGTTGCTCGACTTCTGCTGTTTAGTCGTTTATTTATTGCACGGTTCTTGGTATGTGCTTCAAGTTGGTACTACCGGTGTTTGCTGGTGACAGCTGTTACATGGTGGACACTGAAGGGAAATATCGAACTAAGCAAGACAGTCAGGATATTCGTCAGGGACCGTACTTATACTTTCGATGCACTGAATAGTACCTGCATTGCAGAGAAAATCCACACAATGAGAGTCCAAAGATCATTCCACATTTAAGCGGAGATGCCACAGGAAAAAAAAAACAATTTTAAATGGTCCACCCAGAGCAGTGAATTTTGTGTGCTTAATACTGCTTTTCTGCTCTTTTCAGGACACTAATTAGTTCTCTTGTAGTGCGCACTTTTGCTCAGTGTTGCTAACAGGCCTCAAAAAACAATTTGTGTAGGTTTCATCTTACTTGAACCTGGTTATAACTAGAAAAAACAGTTCTTCATTACTGTTATTTTATGCTCGTATTCTCCATTTGTAGGCCCAGCTGGAGTTTGAGCTGATCACAAGCGTGCCAGTGTTGGAACGGCTTGAAGAGGCCCTTCAGCGCACAAAAGAAAAAATTGTGCATGCAGCTAGAAAGAAGCGTCACCTGGAAGGCTTCCTTGAAGACTTCGATGCCCGCATGGATGGCACTTCGGAAGCTGCAGTATATGGTACACATATTATACTGTATATTGTCGGCATATATATAGCTTATCGTATCCACTTGTGTAGGGGCTCTACTCTTGTAGACTGACAGACTGAGGATAGTACATGAAAGTGGAATATTCCCACAGTTTTTTCGGCCACAGTGGAACTCAGTTCATGCATCACCCATTTCTGTGACGGCCACAGATAAATACTTTCCCTATTTTGAGTGCATCGGTAAGGCGCAGGCATGTGTAGCAATGAGCAATGTAAGCTTTCCAGTCGCGCTTTTGTTCCTTGCAAAGTGCATTGGAAAGAATATGTCATTAAGAGTGATATAGCCTAGAGTACTATGAATGTTGCACTATGGTTTGAATGTCCGAGCTAGGAAATGCTACCAAAGTCATTTAAATGCTTACTGCTCATAGAAAACCTGTGCTGAAGTTTGTTGTGTCGACCACTACATTGCAATACGCAGCTTAGCAGTGCTCATAGTGCTTCCTACCTGCCCTTATTGCATGAGCTTCCACTCATTGTGAAGGCCACACTAGGCGAGCATCACTAATTTGGTCTGCAGGGACTGCCTTCTGTGGCTATGCTGAGCAGGAAAGGGAAAGACGGGTCTTTGTTTAGTGAAGGCTGGAGAACTGAGGAGCAAGTGTCATTCTGCAGCAGAATAAAGTCCCGAAGAGAACGGGGACTAGGGGGATCAGCTCTCATAATAAATCCCCCCGCCCTTTTTTTTTTATGAGCCACGCAAACAATTCTTAGATATGGCTGAACCAGGCCCTAGCTCTCTCTCGCTCACCTCATCAACTGCGCACTTTAAGCGGGATTCACTCGAGAGAGGATTCTACCCCTATCGAGCGGGGAGGTGTGTACACATCACCAGAACTTGACGTCCTTGGGCGCCAGCCCAGGGGTGCCTGGCCTCTGGGATATGGGTCCTTTTGCTTGGCCAGCACAAAAGCTTCCTCGGTTGGAGGGGGTAAGCGGTCATTTTGTTGTAGTTTTGGGCCATAATATTATAAGAGAATTTTGTTTCTACAGGTCTGGGAATATTCACTACAAGCACAGGAGCTGCTTTCTTGTGCTTTGGCACACTCTAATATAGTCAAGCAAGCTATTGACAGCTTGTCTCGAATCTGCTCTTTTGAGGTCACGTAATCACGCATTTAAGTTTTAACAAGCTAGTTGAAACGGTTGTTGTTAGCTGGGTTCCCCTGTGCGGTTATCACTTCATGCTGAGGCAGTTTTCTAAAAAAAAGAAATGGTGCATATTGTGGAAGCAATGCAAAGAGGAAAAAACGATGCAGCTAAACTCGAAATACCATATGCACATAAGGTTGCTCATGAAAAAGAAAATAGCTGACAGACATGGTATACAAGTTGTGTTTGCTGCTGCTCAAAAGCTCGCCCAAATTTTGTTGCACATTTTGTGCTATGGAAGAAAAAAAGGGCCAAAAAGTTTGTGCCATGTTGCAGCAGGGTTGTTTATGAAATTCTGTTGACCTGTGGGAAGGCCCATGTAGGCTAACGAGGCACCTACGTTTGTGGTCGTTAACATGTACAGAAGCAAATTTATTACAGCATTGTGGCCACGGATGCATGTGGTAAAGATTTAGCACCAGAAATTTGTTGGAAGCTTATGCATAAAAAAAAGGAAATGCACTAGCGAAGTATCTGTACAGCTCTTAAAAGCCAAATTGTGGATCTTGAAATTGTATGCATGAATGCATACGGTTTACAGCTGTTCATTCTGCATGTGTGTTGTTTTTTTATATTTCCTCACCTGAAAAACAAATTGCATAAAGCAGATAAAGTGGGCAATGTGTGATGCCTGTTTGTCTTGCGCTGGCGCTTTACTACTACTTGAAACTATGAACCATCTTGCCTGACAGCAAGCTCCGCTACTACTTTACATTCTGCCTGAACTATTGTTCTTGGCTTATGTCTAGTTAACCCCAAATTGGCAGCTATCACTTCAAGAATGTGTTTGATATACAGGGCTATTGCTTAATTTGTTATGCCTTCTAGTCTGAAATGTAGCAGTGCATTGCTTGGGTAGTTAGTGTGGTGCACCTTTTATTTTAGTTATCTCCAGTGCAGCCATTCTGGGATGACAACGCACTTTCGTTGATGCCTCTTGAAGGCACTAATATAGTCTGCATGCAGTAAAAAGTTGGCTGGAGCAGGACCTTGGGACTGAAGCATATTGTAACAAGCAATAAAGATCAGAATTTATTTTTCATTTATTTTGGTGCTCTTTTTATGTCTCCATGTTTCATGTCACTGTATTTAAAATTCATTCGCCACTCTTTCAGAGACAACAGTCACGGCAGCAGTATGCCTGTTGCCAAGCATGGTGAAGGAAAGAGTGGAGACTTTCGTCCGCCCATTTGTAAGTTTTTAAAACCGCATGTGTGAGCAGCGATGTTTTTTGGGATGCTGGGGGCATGCAGTTCTTTTTTCTCCTTGAGAATGCATTTGACATTACTTTTGTTTCTTAACAAGTTAAACAAATATACTGTGTCAGACTGAAGAAAACAAATACACAGTATTTGATATAACAACATAGCTTTGGATACTAGCCTTCATATTCTTGTTACATGGACATTTTCAGAGGCTATGTAGTCCAGAGGCTTAGAAATTCTCAGTTGCTATCGAACTCGAATCAGGTGTGCTGCTACAGTAAACTCTATCACCATTGAAGGATTCCATCTCGCACTGAGGCATAGTGGCATCACTATCGCAGCCAGTCATTGTTCAGGCATCCAAGCAATTGACTTATAAATGACCTGCAGAGCAGCTGACTTGGTTTGAATGCAACATTTTTGCTTAGGTGGCCTATTTAGCTAATTAGCTCTAGTAAGCCACCTTTTAATATGTATTAAGCATTGTGGAGGGACAAGCTTGCAAATGCTTCCTTTACATGCAAGGCTGGAGGTGTCTGAACTTGAGATTTCTCGAATGATTTGCAAAACACTCTTTTCTAAAACTTGCATGTGCGTTTGTTTTTTTACAGGATCCTGCAGCTGTGCACTATATACCAACTGTAGTGCACAAAGGAGGCATTCTCACAACGACAGATTTTTCTGTTTGCCTTGAAAAGATTTGCATCAAGGAGACAAGCCTGCTGGCGGCAGTTGCAACCCAGATGGCCTTGTACTGGGCATTTAATATAGTTTTCGATAAAAAAGCACAGCGGTCATTTGACTTGCTGTGCAGGCTCATCAATGTTGACAGTGGCCTACGGCCAACTCCACTTGTGCGTTTGGCACAAACTGTTTTGGGAAAGCGAGTGAGTGAGTGAAAACCCCGCCGAGTATCCTAAGGGCCGTTTTGCTGACTCTGCCCTGTGTATAGTTTTTGCACGTTTCTTTCGAATCTGTTAGTATGTTGAGTGGGCGACCGGTTCTGTAGCCTTCTGCTGCCGCCAGCGCGACGGCAATTTCCTCGGCCTCCGCTGCGCCCGCGACTTTTGCTGCGGCGCTCGTTAGCATTCTTCCTTTGCTGTCTACGACTACCAGTGCGGCTGCGTGTTCTGACCCGCACGGGTAGACGGCAGCGTCCGTGTATACTGTGTTTTCTTCAGAGGCTAGCGTTTTCTCTACGTACTCCGCCCTAGCCTTGCGTCGGTTTGCGTGAAGGTTAGGGCCCATATTTCTCGGTATGGCCTTAACGTTAAAGGTTTCTCTAAGGTGGTCCGGCATCTCCGCGTATCTGTCTGTCAGTCCGCGAGTGTTCCGACCCAGCCTTTTCAGGAGCGCCCGTCCCACAGGAGTGCCTCTTAGTCTGACTTTTTGTGCTCCCAGCAGCGCTTCCGCGAGTTCGTCGAAAGTGTTGCTGATGCCTAATTGTAGCAGTTTCTCGGTTGACGTGTTTCTGGGTAAGTGGAGAGCCGTCTTGTAAGCCTTCCTCAGGATGATGTCGGCTTGTTCTCTTTCCGCCTTGGTGGTTGCGTGGTACGGCAGGGAGTACGTAACTCGGCTGACTATGAGGCTGTTTACTAGCTTGAGGGTGTCTTCCTCTCTCATGCCGTATCTCTTTTGAGAGACGCGGTTGATCATGCGGCCCACCTGCTCTGCCGCTTTGCTTAGCAGGCTAATGGTGTGACTGCATTTGCGGCTGCCTTGTAGCCACATGCCCAAGATTCTTATCATGTTCTTTTCGGGTATGAGTTGACCCTCGAGGGTGACTTCCAGGGTTGCTTGGGTGGGATGTCTGCCGATTCTGAGGAGCTCCGATTTCTCTGTCGACTTGCAGCCTTTCTTGTTTTTCGCCTAGGGATCCCCGGGTGGTCCAGACCGTGATGTCGTCGGCGTACATCGCGTGCTGAATTCCCTCGATCTTCTTTAGTTTGTTTGCTAGTCCAATCATTGCCACGTTGAAGAGGACGGGCGAGATGACCGAGCCTTGAGGTTTGCCTTTACACGGGGTGTGGAAGACGTCTCTTCTTAGCTCGCCTAGCCCTACCGTTGCCGTTCTGTTGCTGAGAAAGTCCCTGACGTAGTCGTGGGTTCTCTTTCCGCAGTTGGCGTTGTTCAGGCCCTCCATGATGGCCACGTGGCTCACGTTGTCAAAGGCACCCTTTATGTCGATGGCCATGACCACGTTTTCGCCCGCTTTCGGCATCGTTTCGAGCACTTCTTCCTTGAGTTGGAGTAGCACGTCTTGCGTGGATAGGTTGGCTCTGAACCCAAACATGCTGTCCGGGTACAGTTGCTCCTTTTCTAGATGATTTTGGATTCTTCTGGTTATTATTTTCTCATAGAGCTTCTCCAGGCACGACGTGAGTGATATCGGCCTGAGGTTCTCTATCTGTAGTTTCTTGCCTGGTTTCGGGATCATCACGACGACGGCGTGTTTCCATTCCGCCGGGACTCTTCCTTCCTGCCATAGCGTGTTTAGATATTTGGCCAGTTGGTCTATTGCCTCGTCGTTGAGGTTGCGAATTAAGGAGTTTCGGATCTTGTCTGCTCCTGCCGCTGTGTTTTTTGTTGCCGACGCGACCGCTTCCATCACTTCTTCTCTCGTGATGGGTCTGTCCATCGTGGGGTTGTCTTCTCCACGGTATTCTTCTTTATAACTTTCGACTTGGTCTTTGCCGTAGCATTTGACCTGGACTTCCTCTAGTAGTTGCTCGTCTGTTCCTTGGTATTGATGGGTTAGCCGCTGTATCGCTTTGCTGCTTTCTGATTTGTTTTTGCTCGGATCCAAGAGGGCCTTGAGGATCTGCCACGTCCTAGCCGTGCTGAGGGTGCCGTTCAGCGAGTTGCTAAACTGTTGCCATCCCTGTCTTGCCAGCTGGTTCGTGTACTCCTCTGCCTGCCTGGTAATGTCCGCAATTTTCTTTTTGAGTTTTCTATTGAGTTCTTGTCTCTTCCACCGCTTGGTGAGTCCGCGTCTTGCCTCCCATAGCCTCAGTAGCCGCTTGTCCACCTCGGGTGTCTGTTCTGTTCTAACTACCTCTTTGGTGTAGAGGTCCTGGATTTGTCTTAGTTGTTGGCTCCAGTTCTCTGCCGATTCGATGGTTCCTCCTTCGAGCTGCTTGCAGTGCGCTCTAAAGGCGTCCCAATCTGTTAGCCGAGCCGTGCCAATCTTCCTCCTGACTTGTTCCGCCGTAAGGCTGATTCTTAGAATGTAGTGATCGCTGCCAAGGTTCTCGAGCAGGTTCTCCCACTCTGCGTTCTTGGCACCCCTGACGAAGCTTAGGTCGGGACACGTGTCTGGACTCGCGCTGTTTCCCTGTCTGGTCGGTTGATTTTCGTCGGTTAGAAGTTCACAGCCCACGCTTTCTGCCGCCGTGCATATGCCGCGCCCTTTTTTGTCCTCTTTGGGGTAGCCCCATTTTGGGCTTTTAGCATTAAAATCGCCCGCAATTACCAGTGCGTTTTGTCCCGCCTTCTTTTTCGCCTCCGCAAAGTGTCTGATAAAGTCCCCTTTGGTCTGGCTGGGCGGGCTGTATAGGTTTACGATAAAGGTGCTGTTGGCTTTCCTTTTCTTTTTGGGTATTATTTCCGTAATTACGTGTTCTATCTGGGTATCTTTAATTTCGTCGTGCACTATGGCTAATACTTTGTTGCTTATGAGCGTTGCCGTACGGCCGTTTTCCTGACGTGTAGCCGCTTAGTGCGGGGGAGTTGTTAGTTTCCTGCAGGATGATTACGTCTGGTGGGGTTGCTTGGGTGTGGATAAATTGCTGGAGGAGGCCTTGCTTGCGTTTGTACCCCCTGCAGTTCCACTGCCAAATTTCTAATTGCTGTTGTTTGTGTTCTGCCATGATTGGTTAAAGTTGGTTGTACTCTGGGTTTCTGTGCCGAACCTTCGTTCATTAAATAGTCTGTCTCTAGCGTCATTGACTCTTTGGGTGTTTTGATTTCTTACGTAATTCTTAAAGCTTTGCTCCTGTAGGGCAAACTTTTGTTGAGTTTGTTGAATTTCGTTTTTCATTTGGTTCATTTGCTCCATTATTTGAGCCATGAAATTTTCTATTTTGCTGTCGAGGTTTCCCTCATTGTTGCTTTGTTGCGTCTCCATAGGGGGAGGGGTTGGTGTTCTACGTGGTGAGCGCCCTGTTCTCACCTCCTACATGTTTCTCTCTAATGAGCTCATTGAGCTGTCTTCTCAGCTCGTTCGACTCTCTACGGCTCTGCTCGAGCTCGCGCTTGAGGGTGTCTTCCTCTCTCATGCCGTATCTCTTTTGAGAGACGCGGTTGAT
This sequence comes from Amblyomma americanum, assembly GCF_052857255.1. Taxonomy (NCBI): domain Eukaryota; kingdom Metazoa; phylum Arthropoda; class Arachnida; order Ixodida; family Ixodidae; genus Amblyomma; species Amblyomma americanum. The sequence goes on along the minus strand of NC_135497.1, from coordinate 10,816,441 downwards.
CATGCGGCCCACCTGCTCTGCCGCTTTGCTTAGCAGGCTAATGGTGTGACTGCATTTGCGGCTGCCTTGTAGCCACATGCCCAAGATTCTTATCATGTTCTTTTCGGGTATGAGTTGACCCTCGAGGGTGACTTCCAGGGTTGCTTGGGTGGGATGTCTGCCGATTCTGAGGAACTCCGATTTCTCTGTCGAGCACCGCAGTCCTCTTTCCTTTGTGTAATTTTCCACGCAGGGGGCAGCTTCTTGCAGCCTTTCTTGTTTTTCGCCTAGGGATCCCCGGGTGGTCCAGACCGTGATGTCATCGGCGTACATCGCGTGCTGAATTCCCTCGATCTTCTTTAGTTTGTTTGCTAGTCCAATCATTGCCACGTTGAAGAGGACGGGTGAGATGACCGAGCCTTGAGGTGTGCCTTTACACGGTGTGTGGAAGACGTCACTAATAAAAATTCTCAAGCTGAAATTAAATTGTCCAGTTTCACATTCTTACACATGTTCGTGCAGTGGTGAGAAGCACAGCCAACCTCAGCTAGCATGCCTGCATGGGTCTGGCAAGGATAACATGTCATCCACAGGTGGATGAAAATTTGGTCTCAATGGATTAATGATTAGTCCCTGGAAAATCATTCAAATGGATCAACAGTTAATCCTGAGGCGGGAACATTTCCTCCCTCAGGGATCATTTCTGAAGATAAACAGATAATCCAGAGGGAGTAACATTTGCTCTCCCAGGGATCATTTCTGAGGATCAGCTGTTAGTCCTTAGAGGGCAACATTTGCTCCCTCAGGGATCATTTCTGAAGATAAACAGATAATCCAGAGGGAGTAACATTTGCTCTCCCAGGGATCATTTCTGAGGATCAGCTGTTAGTCCTTAAAGGGCAACATTTGCTCCCTCAGGGATCATTTCTGAAGATAAACAGATAATCCAGAGGGAGTAACATTTGCTCTCCCAGGGATCATTTCTGAGGATCAGCTGTTAGTCCTTAGAGGGCAACATTTGCTCCCTCAGGGATCATTATCAAGGATCAAGTGTTAGTCTCTTGAGGACCATCTGCAAGGTGCAACCATTAGTCTCCCAGCAGTTAGTCCTGCGGAGACTAACTGTATATCCCCTTGCAGTTGATCCCCAAAAGGACGAATGGTTGTGGCAAATCACTTGGTCCCCCAAAGGACTAACCTCCCTACCCCTTTTAGTCCTTTTTTTCTTAGAGTGTACGAGGCGACAGCGTAACGAGTATGCAGAAGGACATCCTCCCCTTTGCATTCGTAGATCCCCGGGAGTCCTCGTACCTATCCTGGCCATGGGAGGTGCTCCCAGCGGTGAGCTTTGCGCGGCTCAAGTTGCTCTTCCCGAGTGGCGTACCAATGATTAATTTAACTGCCACGGTGGGCACTTTGCTCCCTACCCGGTAGGCAGGTTGTGATGACGCAGCAAGCCAGCTCACGTGACCTAGGTGGCCCACCTGCCTCGTGGGTTGCTCTCTGGGCACCACCTACTAGATTCATGCTCATGATTTTTCGCTCACAGCGCTTAGCCGACGCCGGATTTTCTGGCTAACGGCGTCTTCAACGCTTTCGCGTTAAATCTTCTTATGAAGGTGTGGGGAATTCAACCAAGGACCTCCAGACTGCGAGGCGAGCACGTAGCCCATAGGCCACAATCCGCGATACTTTTTGGAGATTGGATGTAAGCCTAGTGTTTGCGTTTTCTTGCTGCTGTACGCTAATGAGTAAGGGTGTCGTTAGAAAAGAAGGAATCTTATGAGTTCATTATTTATTTTGAATTCAATTGAACTAGGCAACTGTTGTGGCTGCATGCAGTCACGTCTCGAGGGTGGAGCGTGCTGCGCCGCAGCCTTCGTTCTTCTTGAGTCGCTAGCGCATGCGTCAAACTCGCCCTGCGCCTCATGGGGTGGGCGGGCTACTCTTCTCGCGTTCCCTTTCCGGAAACTCGCGCGTGTACTTGAGAGCAAATGGTACAGTTTAGCCGTTGTCGGAACGCGTGGGCTAGGAAAAAATTGCTGCAGTTGAGGTGTCGATGTGTTGGCACTGCCCTTAATTAACCGACTCCTGGCGGCGATACACAACGCAAGTGAGTAAAGACGATACGTCACATGCGGCGGCGAGAGGTCTCGGTCACCAGGAACGACTCCAAGGCGATGGCCTCGGCTGTGAAAGAGGATACGCCAGCCTATCTTTGTCCGCCTTGAGTCTCGGTGAGGCTGCATGCCGCACAGGTGAGTAGGGTGTTTATTGAATCCGTTCTTTGGAGGTAGTCATGTGGTGCATAGCTCGGGCATCTGACAACCGATTAGTCATTATGAATGAGAGATAACGCCAGAAAACGTCTATACGTGTAGGGATTTCTTTGTTTCCTTTGGTCTGGCGCGTTTTTGTTAACCTGTCTGTAAGGTGCACCAAGGAGAGAATTCGTTTGCAGAGAAAGCCAGAGCGCTGTGGACTGGAGCGCGCAGCGCACTGTCAGCGCTCGTCACATCAAGCCGTCTGCAGCGTGTACCGCTCGAGTTGAGATTGAGGACTTCTTCTGCACAAGAGTTTGTTGTGCATGCTGCCATTCTGTTCCCATGCTGTTATTCTGGGCTGGGATTTTCTTTCGTGCCGTGCCGCAGTCTTCGACTGAGCTCGAGCTGAATTCGGGTTCTCTGCCCAATCCTTTACCGGACGCTACTCGTTCTGTTTATTGTGTCAAAGCCCTCGCCGCCGACGACAGCGACCTTCCCCCATGCTCTTCCGACCTTGCTCACTTCTCTTGCGGCTCTCTCAGCGACGACACTGTCGTCTTCGCGTCGGCCCACACTGTTCTGCACCGCAAGTGTCTCCTTCTGCCTTACGCCGTACTGATTGTGCACGGTGGTCTCTTTGGTCTGTGACCCATTTTCCTCCCTTGCTTGCTTGCGCCTTGGTGAATGCGCGGCAGTGTCCAGCCCAACGCGTCTCTGCTCATCCGCGACGAGGCTGACGATACACCGCACCTCGCCATGAATGCGCTCAGCCCACTTTTTTCTGCACCAGATCCCTCTCCTATGTTAATTCTTTTTCACTTTTCGCATGCTCTCTCTGTAGGGCGCAAAAGAGCTGCGTTCGTTCTGGATCGTCATTACAGGCAGATCCAGTATTAAAGGAAACAGTCGTTTTGCGTAGAAAAGCCAAATCCATTTTTACATTCCCACTGAAACTGAACATCTTCAAATCAGCGGGGAAAAAGTTTCAGAACATAGAAAATTAGCGCGCTTTTTACTCGAACTTACGTTAGTTGAATGGGGACAATAGAGATTTAGCATAGCGCGATCCGCTCCGCTGCCCGACATGCTTTCGCGTGGAGCCACAGCGCTTGCGCAGATTACCCTGTGGTCGACAGATGGCACCAGGCGCCGGCCAGCCGCACGCACTCCTGCCGCACTGGGACCAATCAGCGCGGGCACACTGGTGGCGCGCGGAGGCAGTTCGCGATATGCTAGAGCGGTCTAGTGTGTTCCCTTTCATGTTGCACCTAGCTGTACTTTCGCGCTCGGTAAATAGCTTCCAGCTCACCGGTGGCGACTGCGATGGGGTTTGCTCTTCAGAGCTGTTGAATGCGCGGGACAGACAGCCCCGAAAACCCCACTAGCTCAGCTGGCAGCTAGAGATGCGTGATATTTACAAGTACCGCTGTGGTAGTGGCGAGAACATGCGCGTCTCTCTGCCGGCAGAACTTGTGGTGCTTCCACTTCCTCTCGAAGGAAGCTCCGGCCACGGCTCGCCTGCTGCTGGATAGGTGAACAAGGCATAGCCCACACATACGCGCCCCCACGTCGACGCTCCTCACGTAACTGGGCTAGTGCGTCTCCTAGCTCCCATCAGGCTGCACGGATTCACTCACGCCGAGTGGCGAAGCCATGCACGCACGTACAAGTCGTGTCGAAAGTAAGCGCAACACGGTTCCGTGTTGTAACGGGGTTCCCGCCCGATATTTTAAAAACTCGGGTGGAAAGTTGTCGCGAAGGTTTGTAATGTTTGCTTATGCTAAAAGCCGAAGGGCCGCGGCTTTATCGCTGTGACCGAAGATTCGACCGGGTTTATCTCAAATGCTGGCAGCCACGCGCAGCTGGTGCTCCAGACTGTCGTGGGTGCTTTTCGTGCCTTACCACCAAAGTTCTTCTTCAGCTTGGAAGTGAGTGCAGCAGCCGAGAGCAACGCTGATTCCGGCCTTAGACGATGGCCTAGCATGCCTGTTGCTATGAGAAACGGTCCGTTTATGTGGGCCCAAGTCAGCCAGATGAGGAGTTCGTTTCAGTGTCAGGTCAGCCTGCTGTCGGCGGCGCTGTCAGCAGCACGTGACAGTATATCTTGTAGTGCCGGTCGCCTTCTGATGCTGTGGAATGCTCATTCGTAGGTGCGGGGTGCATTTTGCCACAAGCTCGCGCATCAGTCCACTTTGAGGGAAAAACGGATTTCACCTAACTTCTAGCTCCACTTTCTTTCCGAGAGAAAGAACGGAGAGAGACGGCAGGAGGCTTTCAGAAGAGTCGCGGTCTGTACAGCGTCACTTTGCAGACCGGTGACAGGGATTTTGAGCTAAAGTGGGCGTCACCCTATTGTCAGGCAACAGCGTTTGAGGGCCAGCGGGAATGTGAAGGCGCAAGTTTTGTGGAGCGCTTCCTTTCCCGCGACAGCGCGCTCCATTAGATCAGGCCGTCGAGCAGGAACGTTGCCGAAACACGGAAATGAGGCGTGTGTCTTGCTCCCAGGGTGATTTAAGATCTTTCGTAATCGGTGATACCGGTCGCGGCGTTGCAGCTCCCGTTAAGAACCCCAGGTGGTCGAAATTTTCGGAGCCCTCCACTACGGCGTCTCTCATAGCCTGAGTCGCTTTGGGACGTTAAAACCCAATAAACCAAACCAGTAAACCAAACCAAGCTGCACTACCGCTTTGTACTGAAGCGAAACTCTAATTTGTAATGAAAATAAGCTCCAACTTTATGTAGGCAGTTTTTGCTGTGCGTATGCAGTGATCACAGCGCAACAGTCCCTGCGATACTTTGTTTGCCGCGCTGTAGCCTCCAAGTGGATGGGCACGTGTTCTCAAGAACGTTGTGTGTTTTAGAAGTCACACTGAAGCTTTGAAGCCTTTTCTTTTTTTTTAGTGAAAATCAGGACTCTACAAGCATGAATGAAGCATACTCCAGCCCGAACGAAACACGCACAATTTATACTAGCCACTCTTTAGCCGATATGTGTTTCATACCAAACACATAAGAGCTGACGTGTGCTTGCGGGTGTCTCATATCAGTTGATGTTTGCCATATTCTAGTTCATACCCGACACAACTGTCGCATGTATGAGCTCTTACGCAGCATGCCACGAATTCGTACAAGGCGCAACGTTGGCACATATTTAATTTATTGTTCCCTTAAGGGGACACGCTCCAGAAAAAAAAAACATTTTTGTAAATATTTGTTCCAATTGGCGAAACTTTCGCAGAAGAGAGAACTTTGTCAGTTGTTTCTAAATGCGGTGTTCCTTCTCGCCTATCTTGCATGGTTGGATTTTTGCAAGTCGTGCAGATGAAGTATAGGGATGCTTTTGTGCATCTATTCGTCACCGGTATAAATATACAACAGCATTGAAAAATATCCCATTATACCGACTATGATTCATTTTATGCTGTGAGAAAAAAGGAGTGGCAGGCATGAAATTTCCTAATTAATAAAATCATACTGTTCAGAATGTGTTTAAAATCATTTTACAGTGATTTTACGTATCTGTAAAAAATACAATCATTTTACAATCATTGTAAAAAAATTGAATCATATCCGCAACTATTAATTGCAATAAAAATAGCACAACTGCATTCCGCATGCAGCGAAGCATATCCACACCAAATCTCATTGGGATGTAACAAGCATAAGTGCAAGAATATCGTGCAAAAGCACTGAGGTTGCAAGAAAATGATAAAAGCAGGAAAATGCGTTCGCATTTATTCAACGAGACAGTGCAGCTAATGGGGACGCGAGATCGGTAGCTTCGAAATTCTATTTTTAAGAGCTGCGAAACTGCTGGAGAAAGCCGTCTTGAAGAAAAAAGCCGTCTGGAAGAAGGCTTTCTCTGGCGACGTGCAGCGCCGCAATGGTGAAAAACGCCGGTATTAAAATTCGTTACCGTGTTGAAAGTAGTTCATTTCTGCTCATTTTTCGGCCACTTGGCGTGTTTATATCGCATTTTCTGGTAATTTCGCTTCTATATTTGACGCTGGTATTGTTGGACGTGGAAGAGGAAGGCTTACAGATAATAATGCAAGAAAATACGAAAAGTGGTACTTTTAGAAAAAAAATGGCTTTTTTTCTCAAGTGCATGTCCCCTTGAAGGCTCGACGGCATTACGTAAAGAGGGAACACATTCAAGAGTTGGGATATAAAGAGAAAACTCGTTAGTGAAGTGCTTAAAAATTTTCCGCCGTTGAAGCTGCGGTGATGTGCTACTGTACGCTGGGAAAAGCCTCTTTGACATGCAAGCGGAAATGCTAACGAATCCTGCCACCGCGGCGGAAAAACCTGTTTTGAGTCGTCGCGGCGATGAGCGGCGAGGTTCCAACAAGTTGGAAATTTTCGCTGTGTCGCGCCGCACAATCCTTCAGTCGCTTGTATGTGGACCAGCCTAAAGGTTGTTTGGGGGGAGAAGGGTACCAGAAAATAAGGACAGAAATGTGGACTCATGTAGTTGGAATGAAAACGAAGCTAAGAAGGAGGCGGTAAAGCTTTAAACTTAGTGAGTGAAAAGTCCAATGTCCTGTAGGTGGGACTGTATGCAAAGTGCCGTACCAGAATGATTTAATACGAGATGTACTGTAACACGTGATCTGGTATGTATAGCCGACATATATTTATAGATGTTGTTTTTTTACATATGAACGGGTGCACAGCACACATGGATTCATACAGGTTACATACAAATTCATACGAGATTTTAGATGGGCATAAAACCGCTGTACAATAAATCAAAGCGTCTCAACGCTGGCCTGAAGAAACGTTTTCCACAATTATTGGCGACAGTTGCCACTGCATTGCCAGCCTCCATTTTTCAGGGGAAAACTAAGAAAGCAGAGAAAATGTGAAATTCATCATAGAGTTGTTATACTCACTCCTTAGCCGGGTATCGTTGCAACGACGTGTTGTGAAGCTTGCCGCTCGGCGTGGGGGTTCCACACGACGAAACCCTCTTGCTACCAGACCGGCCCAGTGCGCCGTCAGCGTGGATAAAAACGTGCTCCCGTTGTGCGCTATGAGCCGTCCTCCCGAATTTCGCCGAGCGATCAGTGGTATCAGTGGCGAGCAGCATGACGCCGCACACATTTCAAGCCGCCGACGGAAATGGCGCTCGTTGTGCGCGGGGTGTGGGCCACAGAGGGAACAGCCCCGCTCTGCCCTCGTGCTTCGCCATGCATTTCAGTTCAGGACGAGGCTATCTGCCACGCCCTCGCGCATTCCCTTTCATAAAGCTCGCGAAAGTGTACCCAAGTTCGCTTGCCGTCACTAGGGCCCAGTACAAACGGTCTATATACCCGGGCTCCGATGCCTATACCTTCCATCTGCTGCCTCCAAGAACCAGTGCGTTTGTTGGGGCTGATGGGTTATCGTCTTCAACGTTCATACCGCGAATAAAAAGACCAAGGAAGGGTGGCCGCTTCTCCCGTCTATTTCGGTTTGTTTCATGGGGTCTGACGTCTCAAAGCAAATCAAGCTACAAGAGACGCTGTAGTGGTGCGCTGCGGAAATTTCGAGCACCTGGGGTTCCTTAACGTGCAGTGTCATCGCAAAGTACATGGGCCTCTAAAATTCCGCCTCCATCGAAATTCGACCGCCGCGGCCCGGATCGAACCCGCGCATTTTCAGTCGGCACTCGATCACCATAATCACAGCCAGAGCGGCGGCTCCACCACCTCTGTATTTGGCCCCTGTGTATGCGCGCATGCACATGTGACCGGAAGGTAGCGCTTGTCGTATTTGTTCTGCTGCCTCTCCCGAGTAATCCAGCGTTTCAGAGGGATCTTTGCAAGAACTCCCGCGAAGAGCTGATTTTGTGGAGCTGTTGTGAAAAATTCTCGGCTGTGGCTCAAGGGGACACAAACATGCATTTTGAACAGCGGCAGCTATGCGAGAGACTCCCTTGGTGATTGATGACAACCGTGGTCGCCGTTTAGGTCGGTTTTCATCTCCCGCTTGTATCTGCATTGCGAACCAGGATGTGATCTGAGCGGGTCCCAGGTCACGTGTTCCCTAAAGACAGCGATCTCTGGAAAGGAGAGGAACCGCTGTTCCTATTAGTGGGTCATTTGTTTACTTAGGGCGGCAGATTGTGAATAATACCTGCAGTGACACGATGGGCACGACTGGGTCCATAGACTGCCTTCACTGTTGTCCACTGTAAAAAAAGGAGAAAACAAAGAAGGAATGCTCTACTTTCATCTAGCTTCTTTTTTGATATCAGTGTTTTCCGCTATTTGATCTCATGTCGAAATTTCGAAATATTTTCTGGCATTTCGTGGGCACTAACTGGCGCAAGATAGCAGAGCGGACTTCCCAAGATGGTCGCGACTTACGCAGAAGGGAGCCGCCGTCACCACGCTCTGACTGCCCACATAGAGACATTCGGGAAGGCATAAATCCTTCATTTTTCGGTTTCTATAGACGTGTTATTGAGAGGTACTGCACTGTTATTGCATGTGGAAGTCCACACGCGGAGCCCATTTCATTGATGAACAGAAACCTTTTGTACTCCGTGGCATTTTGATAAAGTTTTACCGGCGGAGCAACAGTTCATGAAGCCAATTGCTCACCAGTTTATTCTTCCGGTTAACCTCCCTGCCTTTCCTCTTCCTCCTTGAAGTGACACCACTGTCAATGAGAATTAGAAAAATCTGGTATGATCGAATAGAAACTTAGCACCGGTGATGATCGTCGTGAAACACGGCACAGGATACCAATCTCGGCTGAAACTGTCGGTCACTTGAAAAATCTTGATCGAGGGCCAGCTTCAAATACGCTTCAGAACACTGAAGGAAGGCAAAACTATTTCAAAAACAAGGCTCTAGCGTATCTCCACTCAGGAATTTTGGTACAAAAAAAAATCTTCTGGCTTGGCTTCTTGTCTCTTGAAGAAGGAGATAAGGCTCATGTGAGGATTTCGCAGGCGCCTTCTTCAGCAAAGTCAGGGATGGAAAAGTCTCCACTTTCAAGAACATGGTCAGTGGCGTTGAAGCTTTCAAGTTGGTCCTTGAAACTGCGCACCATGGTTAACTTGGAAAAATTATGTGATAAACTGGGCTACGTCCTAGTTGAAAGCTTCGGCGATGGCTGCCATTGGTAGCAAATCTCACTCGGAGGCGCGGCTGCTTAACGCTGACGCATCCTACACAGTGCAGCATGGCCTTCATAGCACGAACCTCGTCGGAAATGGCAGTCAGGGTTCGTCCCCTTCGGCGCACGCACCTGTGTGGCTCTGTGAGAGAAAGAGGGCATGGACGGACGGACGGACGGACGGATGGACGGAAGGAAGGAAGGAAGGAAGGAAGGAAGGAAGGAAGGAAGGAAGGAAGGAAGGAAGGAAGGAAGGAAGGGAGGGAGGGAGAGAGAGAGAGAGAGAGAGAGAGAGAGAGAGAGAGAGCGAGGGAGGGAAGGGAATGGAAGGAGGGAGGAAGGAAGGAAGGAAGGTTGGGAGGGAGGGAGAGAGGAAGGAAGGAAGGAAGGAAGGAAGGAAGGAAGGAAGGAAGGAAGGAAGGAAGGAAGGAAGGAAGGAAGGAAGGAAGGAAGGAAGGAAGGGATGAAAAAAGGAAGAAAGTAGCGTCCGCTTTGAAACCGTGTGGAGGCAGTTGCCACTATGCCGGGCTTTCTTTATTTTTATTTAACTGTGTCATAACTGATTGTTGAAGCTCGTCATTTAAGTATGTTTTCAGTCCCTCACTACTAACTTTACGTCCCCTGTCTGCTTTTGAGCCACCAATCTTCCAATCGCGTTTTTGCTAACTTCTATCGCGCAGATTTACTTACGTGACAATTGTTATCTCCAAACTCTAGTTCCTCAGAGAGAGTGACTGTGCCTGGATATTAGAGTGTAAGGTATTTGTTTCCACAAATTTTTCGCACAGTGCATATGTGTCATCATCTTGATTATGTTTCCTTTTGTAGCTGCGCGTTATAAGGCACCCTGATGTAGCTTCAAAGCGCTTCACTGCCTCTTGAGTTATCATAGAACGATCGCAGTGAATCGCAACGGATTGGAACAACTTCCGGGACATCCTCCGGGCCTTGGAGGGGGGATGTGTTGAACGCCGTCCACATTTATTGAGGGATGCCCGGTAGCTACGGCTCGTGAGACAGCGGAGCGGTCCGTAGACGCTGCAGACTGGGCCAGTTGCGGATAATGTTCTGAGACCCGCGAGCGGTCGAGCTCACGCTTCAGGCTTCAACCTCATCGTCATCGACGTCGCTGCAGGGGTGCACCTTGGGGCTGCTGCCAAATTGTGCGGACTTCATCCACGCGCAGGCCCACTGTGGGCTCCGTAAGAGGAATGTATGTCATCCGCACCGTGATGCAATAAAAATTTCACGAGTGTTTTCAATAGTAGACCCGCCTCCTTCAAGGGTGCTGTGATATGGATGGAGGTTATGTAGAAAAGAGAATGAAGACGGGTAGTGTTTTTCCAGAATAGAGTAACTTTGGGCAAAAAAATATCACTAAATGTACGCGGACTTTTGAAACTTCTCTTTTACTAGCACCAATGTTCTTGCTGTAGCCTGTTCCGTTGATGATGCTTATCTCAGCATTTTTTATTATTAATTCTATCCTTTTCTCAGTCCAGCAAAAGTGTCTACCTTATGCATGATTCCGGTATATTATGCTTCACGGTGTTATGTCTCCTGCCTTCGCGGTGGCTCAGTGGTTATGGCGCTCGGCTGCGGACCCGAAAGACGCGGATGCGATCCCGGCAGCGGCGGTAGAATTTCGATGGAGGAGAAATGCTAGAGGACCGTGTACTGTACGATGTCAGTGCACGTTAAAGAACACCACGTGGTCGAAATTTTCAGATACGCCGTCCTTCATAGCCTGAGTCACTTTTGGCCATTAAACCCACGCAAACTAAAGCAAACCAAACCACTTTCCTGCTCGATAAAGTTGTCGCCCCTTTAAGCACTTAACTGATTCCAGTGCGATTGGATGAGTCACGCCGTCGCTTGTTTCGCCAGTTTTCCCGTGGGCTGAGTTGGCGCTGCCTGCAGATCACGTATCTTTGGTCGCGTGGCAACACGTCGAAGCCCCTCAATGTGCGACACCGACGTTTCTTTGCAGGAACGGAGGCCGATGAAAGCGTCGAGGAGGAGAACTGGGAGCTGGGTATGTCCCCTGAACTATTTCTATAGCCGCCTTTATCTTGCACCGATGCAGTGGGCGATATAGGGCTACGCGCAGGGGCTGCCGCTAATGAAGGAAAAGCGGAGTGCGCACGCAACAACAGCATTTTCATTTACGATTGTGTCGAACATGAGAAAGAATTGCAAGCAAAACGCGTGCGCAGGAAGCCAAGTTCGCAAGAAAAACTGCGCTTCGTAACGGCCTTCGCGGAGTAACCGTCGACTCACTTGTGAAGAAATGTGGACGCGATGCATGGACTGATGTATTTGTAGAATCACTGACATTTAATCGGCAGTTGAGGACAAACTTAAATTGGCTTTAATCTGTAAATCGCTGAGGCCATCGGTGGTGAAAATAGAGGTTTTATATGGTAGAGGGTACCAACAACCAATTACAGGTGTTGCCGCCAGCGATCATCTCCGTAAAGGAAAAAAGCCGTGCACTCAAGACTGCTTTTTTTCAAAGGCGAAAACATTACTAATTCAATTACGAGAAAAGCCGGCGGCGTGTGTATGTGTGTACCCTGAGATGGCGCACAAACTCCTATTGATGGGAACAAAAATAGGGTGACGTCATCAAGCGGCCTTATGAAGTGCACACAAGCCGAGCACCGTCATTTCAGATATTCATGTACATATTTGTCTATACACACTCCCCACTGGCTGACCTCAATGTGGCGCCAGTTTTGCCGACTACGCTAGTGCCGACAACCGTTTGTCGTACAGCGTCCCGGGTGGTATCACACGATTTCTCGTTGCATATACCTTAAGTAAAGCTACGACGGTTCTCTTCCTTGCACGAGGGGTGCGCCGTCCGAGATGGTTTGTTGACTTGAAGGCTCCTTGCACATGTGGTGCCCCGTACGGTGTAATCATGACTTACAACGGCGGGAATTGGCGAGGAAATGGACTGAAGTTTATATAGAGGAGATTTACATAACGTACAGCATATTAAAGACAGCGGCAAATGAGACGGAAATGGCTAACAACAAAATCTTCCCTCCTCCGCATAGCCAAAGATGCAGAGCATTTAAATCCAGCCCAGAACGGCGGATTAGGGTCCTGCGATCTCGGTTTTAAACCCAGGCCATTACTGCGACATATTTTCATGCTGTCTCGTCGACCCCTACAGGTTACATACGTGGTAGTCAAGTTGGACGCTAGCTTGCGACAGGGGTTTGAACCGGCGTCATATGCACCCCCAATTCCCGGTCTTTCGTACCGAAATTGTGATTCAATCGTTCGTCGTACAGCGTTCCGTCTAGCGTCATATGTGTGCGTGTGGAAGAGTGGTGTCATACGTCGTGGCTGGATTTCATTGCGGCCGGTTTTGTGTGTGCTCGTGCAATGAACAGCGAACGATCAACGTCTAAAGTTTCGACACCGGCACCACCCGAAGTGAAACGTGGTCGTCCGCGCAAACACGCAAACGCCGAAGAAGCAGAAAAGAACTTTAATGCATGTACGAACATTTCGCGCGTGAACATTGCTCCCAGGGTCAGTAATGCTTTCGCATTCTCACACGCAAGCACTCTTGAGTGTCTCTGCCCATTTTTTTAGGAGGGGGGGGGGGGTGAATCTTCGAGGCTAGATTACAGCGCTATCCCCTTCCGGGAGGTCATCATGGAGTGCCTTTCAGTTGGGACGTAGCTAACGAGTTTCACTTTGAGTGGCGAGAAGAAACGCAATTTGTGAAGCCCAATTTCGTCAGCTACATGTGAGCGTTTCTTTTGCTGAGACAGGCGCCCTTTCCTTAAATTGTCCAACGGGCCACGCGTCGCGCAGAACTGGCGAGGGCGTTCCGTGCACCCCTTGGGAACGCTGCAGTACGCTGTCGCGTCTCACTGTTCAAGACGAAGCTTAAGCATCCTCCAAACTTTCTTTTTTACTGAGACGAAGTTCGATGTACGCCGTCCTCGGTGTTGCTCTGAGAGGGGGCCGCGGTCTTTGCTCAGTGCCTGCAGCGTGACCGACGCGTGCGACGCATGCGCAGATATTACTCCCGGGACTTCCGGCTACATCCCAAGCGGACACGAATACTTCCAACGGGCCCGGCATTGGTCCCGTCGGACTAGGAGGCGGATGTATAAGGAGCAGACGGAAGATTACAAGCACCGCGAAGCGTAAGTACATGGATTGGAACGCTCACCAGCTGGCTGCATTTAAAGGGGCGCCTCAGTCGAACGACGATGGCGGCTTTGAGGGGAAGTGCTTTTTGGGATCGGCTTGGTAGATCCGCCCTCGCTTCTGTTTCAATTGCACGCACTCTTAATTTACTGGCGGAGCGCTGCCATTTCGGCGCTGGATTAGAGAAAGAAATACGTTGACGAAACAAAAACGTGTGCTTCTCCGCTGTGCTTCGTCGTCGTGCGCTCTTTTTTTGTGATGCATGACCAAATACAGCTATTTAGCGACGTCAGTATTTTACTGAGAGGTGAACAGTTTAGTATTCCCGGGCATTGAGGAGCCACGAGTTCATGAGACTTTTACTGAAGGCCATGCGCGATTGTCAGGTCACAGCAGCCGTAAATAATCTCGCCACAAACCTGGCAAAAGTGCATGGTGGGATACCTGTGAGAACATTGAAACAGGACATTTACCATCTTGCACCTTTTCTCACAACGTTAAGGAATCATGCTATTTACGAATGTATATATACGGATATTTCAAACATTGCTAGAGAGCAGACAAGGGGAAGGGAAAATAGTAGCTCGTTATGACGTGTACCTGAAGGAAGCCTGTAGTCGCCGACACCACGAAGCATATGAGATTTATTGTTTTAAAAATAATTTCTGGTGTTCATGAATGGGAGCTTAATAAAATAAATATTTTTAAATAATTGATTCGAAAGCAGAAGAAACAGCAACCACATGCCGCCGGTGGAATTCCAGGTCGCGGGATCAGATCCCACCGGCGGCGGGTGGTTATTTTTACTTCTCCTTTCTGATCAGTTATGTTCAAATAATTACCCCATTGATCTCGCATTTATGAAAGCCACAAATTATTTCTAAAACAATACATCCCCTATGCTTCGTGGTTTAGGCGACTCTTGGCTTCCGTCATGTAAGATTGCAAGAGTAATCCCAGTTTACTAACACGTTGATAGTTATATGGTCCGTCCAGCTGGCTTGGTTTAGTAGGCATCTGGGGTTTAACATCTCAAAGCGACTCAGGCTGTGAGGGACGCCGTAATGGAGAGCTCCGGATAATTTCGGCCACGTGGGGTTCTGTGACGTGCAATAACATCACACAGTACACGAGCCTCTAACATCCTGCCACCATTAAAATGTGACCGCCGCGGCCAAGACCGAAGCCATGCAGTTATCGACCAATTTCGGTTCTCAGTATCATTCCTATATTGTGTTCGGAAAACTTGTTGCGAATCAACAAATACGCTACTCGGAGAGAACTGAAATCATATTTCAATGTCAATGTGGCTTTAGCAACAACAGGTATAAGGCTACAACAGTAATAGCATTGTCTCAGGTGTTAGATTCATCCTTGCATAATAATGAAATATGTTTAGTTACGATCGTAGACGTAAAAGAATTAATATTATACGGTTAACCCTCTTAGACACGCATTATGTTCTACAATAGAGGAAAATCTGAAAAATTGTGTATGTATATTTTCCAACAGCCTATTTCACGAAATGAACATGAATGGCCCAAAAGCTAGGAACTCACACATGGCGCACACTTTCACGATCACTGATTTTCAGCCCTATTCTCCGAAAAACACATTTATGCCCAATAATTATTTCTTTTATCATCCGAAGCCGCTGCCGCAACAAAAAGTGTTCTGTAAATATTTTGTAACTACAGCACCGTACAGCACTTCCCAGGTGCACCGTGGAACTTCGTTAATCCTTCTTTATTTCTCGTTTTAAAAAATGACCTTTTTGTAAGCGCGAAAGGTCTTGCCATTCTCTATATCAGGGATTTGAAATGTGGCCGGCATTACTGACTTTCTGAAAACGGGTGTAGACGCTTCGAGATAAAAATGTAAAAAGTCGCTGGCACGATCGCAGACGCCATGCCGGCGACCGTTGTGCGCAAAGGTGGAAGTTTCCAATCGCCCAAATTATAGAAGCGGTCATACGCAACTTTTGCCTCTTAGTCATGCAATGCAGGTTTTGGAAGTTGCCCGGCTGCCGCCCGGTTTTCTTCTCGTGATGATATTCGTGGGGATTTAAATCACTCAAGTCGTGCAATGAGCGGAGACAGGCGGTGTTTTTCTGAGCCTTATGGCCAGAGACAACCAAGACAGAACTCCAGGAATCTATACTCACCCTTTTTGCATTTACGCATAAGTCCTCAGGCCGCCGCGGTGGCTCAGTGGTTATGACGCTCAGATGCAGATTCGAAAGACGCGGGTTCGATCCCGGCCGCAACGGTCAAATTTCGATGGAGGCGCAATGCTAGAGGCCCGTGTGCTCTGCGATGTCAGTGCACGTTAAAGAATCCCAGGTGGTCTAATTTCCCGGAGCCCTTCACTGCGGCGTCCCTCAAAGCCTGAGTCTCCTTGGGACGTTAGACCCCATAAACCAGACACGCATACCGCTTCGCACGAATGGTTGCGTGCCTTGGTATCGATGCGGCCGGTGATTGTGTTTAGCTCGTTAAGCAGATCAGGCAAGATGTCGTATACTGCGTTAGCAGTGCAGTCCTCTCCCCCACCGACATCCGCGGTATGTGTGTGCATTATGAAGCCTCTACTCTCCGGCAGCACCCGCCGTGGTTAAAAGGCACCTCTCACGTACAAACCCCCGCCTTCTCGCTAGAGGGCCTCCGCCTAGCACAAGGCCACGTAGCAGCGGAGTTAAAAGAAGACAAAATAAAATTCAGAGATGCATTGGGAGGCGATCATTGTAAAAACGAAAATGACGAAAGCAAATGGTCGAATGTTTGGGGAATTCCCCAAGGTGGAGTAGGTCTGTGATAAGGGAGTGTTTATTACAAGGTAGCATTCGTTTGGCTTAATTGGTAGAAAAACTGCTCCGGATAAGCGGTGGTGTGGGTCCGAACACCGGGTCTCTGCAAGCGGAAATGGCGAGCGCCGTCTCTGCGGGAACGTAAGGCATTCGTGTGCTGTGCTGTGCCTTCCACTACGGCACCTCTTTCTTCCTTTCTTCCTGCACTGCCTCCTTTATCCCTTTCCTTACGACGCGGCTCTGGTGGCCGCCGATATGCGACACCGATACTGAGCCGTTTCCTCTCCCCCAAAACCAATTTTCGTTTCCCTTTGTGGGGACAATGGAGCACGGGGAAAGGGAGCGATTAGCAGCGCACTCTCTGTGTGGCAAACATGCCGCTTGTGCTTCTCTCTCTTGGATGGGCTGGAGCAGCGTGCAGCGGCATGCACCGTAGCGCAGGAGGGACAGAGGTCACGTGACATGTGCGCCACAAAGTGACGTGGTTCGGAGGGTGTTGTTTTGCGCTCGCCAAAGATGCGCGCTTTTCGAAAGTGCATTTTTTTTACTTGTGATGGTCAAAATTTGTTGAGCCAGAGCGCCTAGACTGATCTTGTTTTCTAAATTCCAGAAACTGATATGGCTATTGCTAACGGCCCGATTACTAACCGCGAGGGCTCGTCAAGCTACTATTTCAGCTTTTTCTTTTTGCCTCCTACACCCGGGTGATCCCAATCTTTGTGAATGGTCAGCTGCGCGAACCCATTGCGCTCCTATTTTTCCAGCTTTCGCGCAGACCGAGTATGTGCACAACAAAAACCTGCCATTTCCGTTGCTCCTGTGGTGCAGTGGATTCGCGCTCGGTTTTTACACTCGTAGGGCAGCTGTTAGAGTACGCCTTATACTGATACTTTTGCTCGTCCTTTTTTTAAGCCTTAACAGTACGAAGATTACCTCTAGTTTACTTCTGGGGGTCTGTTCCATTTTGCGTTAAATTAGCGAAAGTTGCCGTTGAAACCACTCACTCAAACATGAAACTACAGAAATTTTCCACCTGTGTTTTTTTTCTCTCTCTAACCGATAATTACATGCGCGGAAATCAATTCCCATTCCCCTTCGGGAAGCGCGTTTAGCTTTTAGGTTGGGTTATGAGTAGTTCTGCAACGCCGCCGTTAAAGAAACTTCAGACTGACGCGCATGCGCAGAACACAAAATATCGCGTTGGCGAATATCAGGTTCGGAGCGGCAGCCATGGAGCGTCAAGTTGGTACGCGCATTGCGAATTCATTTGCACATAATTACTGCTGATTTACTCGGTGTTTCTACAGGAAGTGGGACTAACGGCGCCAAGGGAGGAGGATTTCTGCAAGTGGCCGGCCGACAACACCAAGAGCATGAGCCTTTCCAGTTCCTGCACGAAAATAACTTGCATGATTTCGTACAGTGTGCAGAGGACCCAAATGGGTGGGGTGCGTTTTCAGATTCAGCGCAGACGATGATGGGAAGTCGTCTCCTATCGCTATTTCCGGTTCCAAATTTCTCCCCATGCTCGCTTCCTTCACAGCAGTCGCTGTATTAATATCGCTTCTAACACTAATTTATTTGCACTGAAACACCGCTGATAGTATTGCAACATCGCAAGACCCACGCGACATCGACTCTGCTATGCTTCGTAGTGTGTTTTTTTTTCACGAAATGCAACAAAAATAATGTAAACAGTAGGATGTTTTCTATGCGTACGCAGTGCGATGTGTTGAGACGCGCTGTTCGCACAGCGGCATGTATGGACAGCTTGCTAGCCCACTTGTGAGGAAAATACATCTATCGTCTTCTAAAATGCGCACTTTTCAGCCCTTCGTTGCCTTCGTAGTGCGGCGAAAAACCAAATATATAATGACCGACGCATTAAACTAGTTCAACCGACTGCCGTGCATGCGCAGAACAGGCAGCCCACGCAGGCATATTATAACCACGACAGAGCACTCCTACATTTCCTTATTGTCAGTTTATGCGCTCAGGACGCGTTCTTACCCTGTACGCGCAGATCTTACGGGGATGGTGTGCAATAAGCGGCGTCGCAGCACAGATAAATGAGTGAATAAACGACGCATGCATGCACGGCAATCGCTATGCAAAAGACAGTGTGTGAGACAAACTTGGAACCGGAAGTAGCTGGGAGACGATTTTCCAATGGTTCTTTGCGTCAACTTCGGAAATGCACCTCACCTATTGTGCCTGAATGGGAAGTGTGTGAAATGAAGAAAGATACTCGAGCATTTGTAGCGTAAAGCTTTCACCTTTGTCTCGACATTGGCCGATACTTTGCGCTATGCCGAGGACAACCCCGTGCAGCAGTTGTGGGACAGTGAAGTCCAGGAAATTTTGGGGCAGCAGTTTGTTGAATGCTGCCGAGTGCGAGGCAGTCTGAAGCGAAGAAGCAGAAGCGGTGGAGAGCAAACAGGAGAGCAAGGAAGAAGAGTGCCGGCAGCGTTCGGAGCCCGATCCTCTTGCCAATGTCGTTCTTGAGGTACGGTGTTCAGCACTCGCACGCTGCTTGCTTTACAGGTGCGCTCCTACACGAAAGCGTTTGCAGGCTCCTTCTTCCGTCTTTGCCTCGCTGGCTTAAGTCTGGTTCACATGCAAGCGAAATGAGCGACTCAGCTGAGCATCGCGGCGCAAATTTTTCGAGTTGGGAGCTTGCTGCTCTGGACTCTCGAGCGCCCGCGACGACTCGAAACAGGTTTTTTCGTCGCCTCGCCAGGAATCGCGGGCGTTTTCTCTTGCATGTGAGACAAGGTTTAAGCCTGTTTCACCATGCTTTCACAGGCTTTCAGCCTGTTTCACGTGGAATTGAAAACGCTCGCGATTCCTGCCACCGCGGCGCAAAAACCTGTTTAGAGTCGTCGCGGCGGCTCGAGCGGCGACAGGGGCGAGGTTCCAGCAAGTTGGAAAATTTTCGCCGCGATGCGCAGCTCAATCCCTCAATTCACTCAGTTGCTTGCATGTGAACCAGCCTTATACCGTCTCGGTGTTGCGAGTATTCCCACTTTCGCGCGCGAGACGCCATTACGCTGCAGCGTCGTTTCGGGGTGAAAAGAAAAAAATAATGGGAATTAGCCCAGCTAATCCTGGCCATACAAAGCGAAAGATGTGGACGTTCACTGTGTTCATTGGCGTTGGCGTTGAGAATTCAATTCAATTCAATTCTTTTTATTATCATTTCTTCAGTACAGTACATAACATCACTGTCTGGATCCTTAGCCAAAGGCTAGTTATGGATCCATGCAATAAAAGCAAAGAGAATTATTGAGGACAAATGATTTCTACTGCATGCCAAAATAATACACATAAGAATGGTGGAAAAATGCAAAGCGTACAAGCAAGATGGTTCAAATGACAGAAATACAAGAGGGCTCATGACAAAAAAAAAAAACATATGAAGACAGGAACAGCATTTTTTATACAAAATAAACGCAGTTGCCTTAGAAGTGATTATTCAATGACATATGAATGGCAAACCCAACATAGACACTACAGAGAATAATAAGAGACAATCACTAAGCGATTTGCATTCTAAATCAGGTAATTATTTGGGACAGAAAAAAGGTCTTTAGTGAAATAAAAGGATTGGACGTTGCAAAGACTGCACAGGGGATTTTATTCCAAGTTTTTACCCCTTGATACTCGAAGCGGCGCTGGCCATAGTCATTGCGAGATGTAGGAACCAGAAATCTTCCCTGTGTTGCTGAACGGCTGTTAGTTGGGGCTCTATGGAATGTGTTCAAAGGAAAGGGGGAGGTACCGGAGAGGACTCTTAGTACGAGTAGTGCAACGCGAAAATCTCGAAGCTGCAATGCCGGCATTATTTGGAGTCTAAAAAACAAAGGGCGAGAAGGCGTATATGGTGTTGTGCAAGTCATTATTCTCAGTGCCCGCTTCTGCAGGCGTAGAACAGGTTCAATGTAAGTGATGTAAGTGAACCCCCATGATTCTATACAGTAAGTTAATTGGGACTGAAAGAAGCTAAAGTATATTGTTTTTAGTGTGTGTATTTCGAAATGTCGCCGAGCTTTGGCCAGAACGAAACATGCATAAGATAGTTTGCTACGCAATTTTTCGATATGCGGTTTCCAGTTTAATGCAGCGTCTAAGGTTACACCCAAGTACTGAATAGTCTTAACTTCTTCAATTTCTTTATCTCCTATCGTTATTGCGGAGCAGGTATTCTGGTATTTTTTATAAGGGGATGCAAATATAATATATTTAGTCTTGCCTATGTTCAAAGTGAGTCTATTTGTTAAAAACCATTTATTGACTCTCTGAAGTTCTGAGTTTAAAGTATGCTTGGCTGTTTCAACGGAATTAGCGATCACCAACAATGAGGTGTCGTCGGCGTACATAATGGCACGGGTATTTATTAGGCAATCGGGTAAGTTGTTTATGTAAAGTGTAAAAAGTATAGGCCCCAGTACTGAGCCCTGCGGAACACCTACGGAAATAGAACGCGAACTTGACGCGTGTTCGTCAATAATAACACACTGCCGTCGCCCAGTTAAATAGCTTTTAAAGAAATCGAGTGATACACCTCTGAACCCATATCGTTCTAGTTTCTTGCATAAAATATCGAGATCCACAGTGTCGAATGCCTTCCTAATATCCAGGAATACACCAACAGAAATATTGTTATTATTGAGTGCTTCATTGATTGAGTCAGTTATAGAAATCACGGCCGTGGTGGTCGATCTAAATTTCTGAAAACCATGTTGGGACGTTGAGAGAATTGCATTTTTAGTCAGGAATTGCGTAATTCTTTTAGCCAATAGTTTTTCAAACAGAGTGTTGATACAGCTAAGGACTGAGATCGGCCTATAGTTTCCGAGTTCATTAGGATTCCCACTTTTGTAGATAGGGACTACCTTGGCGAGCTTCAAAATATCAGGATAGATGCCGGACAGAAACGCTTTATTAAATAAAGATGCTAAGGTGGCAGCTAGGACGCCACTGTTGTTTTTAATTATGGAAACCGGAATACCATCGAGACCCGTGGCCTTAGTAGCATCCATTGAATTAAGTGCACTCATTACTTCCTCACTGCTTATTTCTATAAAACCGAAGGTCTTTTCAAGATACTCAGGCAGTGAAGGTTCGTCTGTGAGACCCATACTTAAACGTAAATCAGCACCCACTGAGCAGAAATGATCGTTAAACTGATCTGATAGCAGGTGTTTATCTGGGGAAAGGGCCAGGTCAGGAAGTATTCGGTTTGATGGAGTAGGCTGAATTATCGAGTTCACTGTAGCCCAGAGTTTCTTAGAATTGCCGGCGCATGCGTTTATTTGGTTACTAAAATATAGCTTCTTCTGTACACGCATGGTAGCAACAGCTTTATTTCTATGAATCTTATACTGAGCACTATAATATGCGTTCCCTCTGTTTTGTTTCATTTTGGTGTGCCAGTGGTCGCGCGTTTTTATCATATTTAGCACAGCTGCTGTCATCCAAGGGCACACTGGATGTGTATAGTACGTTTTTTTCTGCGTAAAACTACAATCATTTATCACAGCTTTGATTCTATCGACAAGGCTGCAGCAGTGTTCATTGGCATTCATATCGGCGAGGTCTGCAAAGCTCATTTCAGAGAGCCTGAGTGCGCATTTTTGATAGTCAATTTTCTTCCGAAGCTCGCATGTGCTGTCAGAAGTTCTACGGCTATCTCTATCGTCTACGCGGTATAAGAAGGCAATCGCGAAGTGATCTGCCACTGCTGTATCATATGCCCCAGCCAAATATTTAGGTGGCACGAAATTGCATATCACATGGTCGAGGCATGTCGAGCTGGAACCTGCGATTCGGGTCGGAGTAGAGATAAGATTCGTAAATCCATATGAAAATAACAGGTCAGTGTATTCGCTGTGGTTGGCACCTAAAGTATCAATATTAGTATCGCCGACGATGATTGCTTTTTTGTTCTTATCGGTTACGTGTATAAAAACAGATTCAAGATCATTCACAAACTTACTACGATCTGCGTGGGGGGCTCTATAAACAACACCAACCATGACACCCTCAAGTTCAACAAATAGAAATTCCGAACTGCTACTGACGGATGCGTTAAGATACGGATAGTCGCAGTGTACAAGGGTCTTTTTAATGTACAAACCTACCCCTCCTCCTCGATTGTTCGAAATGCGGGGACGGGACAGAAATACATAATTGGGAATGTTATAGCTTTCACCGGGCATCAGCCAGGTTTCTGTAATGGCTATAACATCGTAAAGAAAGCTGTGCTCTGCTAGAAACGTACAAAGGCCGTCAAAATTTCTAGCTATGCTCCTTACATTGCAATGCAGTATGGTGCTTTGAGGAAAGGAAGGGCGCATAACTGTCTCCCTGGATATGCGGACGCCTCATTCGTGCTTTGATACATGAAGGCGGTGGTGAGAGAGAGAGGTGTGGCCTGAATGCATTTGCGCTGAGAGCGTTGGGGCTGACATGCGGCACTGCAGCAATAGCTAGGCCGCAGCGTTGTTTTGGTGATCAATCTCTCGCGATGAACCATTAACTGCATGCCAGCTCCCAGGGTGGCAGGGAGGGCGCGCTGCCTATCCAGCTTGCAATCAAAGCACGTTTTTGAGGTTGGACACCAACTCCACGAACATGAAAGCGAGATTGAGGTCTCCAATGACCCATGGAGCCGGCTGTGCACCTTTCCTTTCGTGAAGATCAACGGCCTTTGCTAAGTTGTCAACGCCAATGAACTTTATGAACGCCGTCGGCTCACTTGCTTTGTTTGGATTTTGATGAGAGGAAATGTCACAGTAACCGTCTCACATATCTCGGTGGACACCCGAGCCGCGCCATAAAGGAAGGGATAAAGGGGGGAGGGAAAGAAGAAAGAGAAAAACTGAAAATTGAGTCTGATTTTGAGGAAAGGTGCGGCGCTGCGCAGCGGTGGAACACCTGCGACTCGGTGCTACTAGTGGCGCATGCGCAGTAGTGACTAGGGAGCGAGAGAGAGAGAGAGAGAAATATCCGCGGCGAGGCACGCGTTGTGACGTCATGTGCCTCCTCGGAACACCGCCACGGCGAAATCGCAAGTTCGCGGCCAGTAAAGCTTTCGCTTTAAAAACAATTGGCAGTGCCTTAGCTGAGCTATGCCAGGATATACGTAGCGAGAGCTGCAGTTCTCCGCTGGTTACGCATGTTATCGAGTTTGTTGTGACTAAAATGTTAAGCATTGAAAAAGTATTCGGTGAGACAAATTGTTTATTTATTCAATTGTTTTGATAGAGATAAACACTGCCCGATGCTCGGCAAAGTAACAATCAGTTGTCTCAATGCTGCCTACACAGTATTTAGACTGGTTGCTTTCTCTCAGACACATAAGGTCAATCCTTTTCGGTCCAAGATCCCGACTTCCCAGCTTCGATTCCGAACGCGGCTGCTGCGTTTCGATGGAGCCGAAAACGCTAAGGCGCCCGTGCGCTGTTGGATGTCAGTGCACGTTAAAGATCCTCAGGCAAGGCACAAGTTCTTGCGGCAGAAAAGAGGAAATTCCCCCGCCTTCACATCGAACCTTTCATTCTACAAACGACCTGTCACACCTTGAACCGAAACTGCGGAAATCTGACAACTGCTTACGCACGCTCCCTGCGCCTCCTTTTCAAGCATACATAAGCTCGCGCACCCGCTTCTTGTCTTTTACTGTGAACAAGGCTTCCGTATAGAAGCCGAAACGTCTTTCGTGTGTTCTTTTCTTTTTTGTGGTCGGCGTCTTCAATGTCCCGTTTTATGAATCAACCCGACCAGACGAGTTTTCGTCCAACTCTTGATTTCATTAGGCTTCAGAATAATTATGTTCCGGCGAGTGTTGGGAGACCCGGTGTAATAGCGCGCGGGCAGGGGCATGGCCGCCTACGTTTCCAACATATGCAGAGTGTCCTACAGCCCACATGACTGTTAATTTAAAGGCTGCGTCTTCTTTACTTCTGAGTATCCTGTTCGCGTGTTTATAAATCCTTTGTGTGCTATAGGTACTACATGCAGTCGGGGAGTCTGTAATTACACATGAGACCTTCCTGGAAACCATCGCTAAACCGACCACCGCTTCCTGAGCCTGGGCGATTCTCGAGCATCGAACTGATGCCCCATTAACTAATTTTCCTCGCGCATCCTTGCATGCTGCCGTGGATATCCCGCTGACCGGACCTGTCGCGTCCACGCAAATTGCCTCTTCCATCGCGCCCCATGTTCTCCTGATGTCGTTCGCCCTAGCCTTCCTTCTTTTCTTGTAAAATTCGGCGTGCACATTTCTCGGAATAGTCTGCACATATACCTTGCTTCTAAGTTGGCGACCAAAGTCCTCTCTGTCCTCCGTAGACTTAATGCATGGGAGCCTTAGTCTACCGAGAACGTCGCATTCTATCCTGCTTCCTGATAGCCGTACCTCTCCGACCTCGAACCAACTTCAATAATTTCGTCTGCAATATTCTAAACGCCCATGTGTAGTAATCTTTCTGTTCCTGCGTTGACCAGGATACCAAGTGCTCCTTTACATACTTTGCGTATTATTACTTCTAACTTGCTCTTCTAACTTTTCTTCATTTCAGATACGGTGCTCTATAAGCAATCCTGATCACAATAAAAGCCTTTATTAACATTGTGGTTTCTTTCCTTAGGTCCATGCTTGTGATGTGATAACCTATTAATCATTCTCGCCACTTGCTCTGTTGTTGCCTTCTATCGGCTAATCATTCCGCGTTGTTGCCCTTGGAATCTATTAACAGAGCGAATATTTTCGGAACTGGCGCCTCTTGAATTTGCGCTTTTCTCAAAAATTCTACAACAGGGTCAGAGTCTCCTTTCTTCCTAAATGTTAGTAACTTTGATTTGATGGGCGCGCATTGGTGTCCACAACTATTATCATATTGTTGCATAATATCCGCCGCACATTGTAGTCTTTTCCTGCATGCTCCCAATTCACCCACCGGAAGTCCAAATTGTAATGTCGTCAGCTTACAGCGCGTTCTTCACACCCTATATGCTGTCCGGTCTCCTGGGTAGTCCTAATAGCACAATGTTGAAGAGCAAAGGGGACATCACTGCCCCCTAAGGTGTGCCCGTACTTCCCAGTCGCGTGCACCCTTAACTTCTCCGACATTGAACCTAGTTCTTCGGTACGAGATAAATTATTTAAAATAATTATACGTTCTTGCACTACAACACAGTTGCAGTCCTGTAAATTAAAGGTAGCGGTTCGCGTTTTCGGTTGAAACTAGGAAAAATGATAAAAGTACCGCAAATTCAGTGTCAGAAATTTGTATTTATCCGAGATTTAAGTTTGCTTAACATTGCGCCACAATTACCTGGTATTTGAGTAAGATTTGCAGTCATTCATGAATGAAAATCGACAGTGCTGAAGCCAAGGCCTGGCGTGGTTAGGTGCATCTTCCGTTTAGGTTGCGCATTTGTGCGTTTCGAGGCGCCACACTGATATCTTAGACGCCTCTGCAGACTGGGATACTGTGCATCGTTGCTCTATCGGTAATGACCCGCTTAGGAAAGCTCCTTATTTGTCTTTTTTTGTCCTCTGCACGCAGACGGGGGCACTAAGCCGTGCAAAACTGTCAGCATACTCTGGCTGTCGAGGTGATATAGCGGCAGTTTCATCGCTACCGTCAGCACTCGGACCACATGATGCCCTGCCCTCTCGCTCCACCCAGAGCAGCAACCTGACTACACCTTGCTAATCTGGGGTTTAGAAGAAAACTTCTTCTTGCACTCTTTTAAAGACGGCTCATTATTTAGCATCAGACACTTTTTTTAGAAGAGTTATGATGTCCTTGCGTTCGCTAAATCGAGGGCCTGTGGGCTCTATGCCAGGTCCTTCACCATAACGTCGCTATGCCCAAGCTCTCGCGTTAGAAACCTGAATCCATCTTATATGCACTTGCCGCTTAGTTCACTTCGCCTCTGCTTCCCGCACTTAAGCCCGTATGGCCGGTTCGCGGGCCGCCCACTAAAATCACGCGCCTCTTGCCGCGAGTACCCTCGACATCCCTTCCTCTCCCGAGTGGAGCATGGGGAACCGGGCTACGCGGTTGGGGAGGCCCGACCGTCGAAGTGGTCTCTTGATCCCTACCACGGAGACCGCTGACCTCCTGCCAGCCACTACAACTCCTAGTCCCCCGCCACGACAACCCCTCCAGTCATATGAGAATAAACCTCTTTGTCCTTACTACCTGGCACGAGTCTCCCTCTGTGTGAGTCCTCGCGCAGAGAAATCGCCCACAAAGCGCATATTGGGGACAACTTCTTCCCGGTCACCATGAAGGCTTCAGCGGATTAGGCTCTGAACATCCTGGTTCCTCCATCGCATTTCAGCCCCATTTTTATAAGGGGTGTTTTCGCATGCAGTTTTGCATTGTCTACGTCCAAAATCATTCGATCGTCAAGGTAAGTGCAATTCTCTCACTGGAAGCATGAGAAACTTTCGCAAATCGCCATGCCATGGTTTTGTGGCACCCTTTGTGGGCGTGAACTAGCTCTCTTGAGCAATGCCACCGCCGCAAAACAAGAAAAACGGCTAAAAACAATTAACGCTGCAAAATAGCTAGATATCGCAGTTCTTCATACCTTAACTGTATAACGCAGTCGTTTATGAAGCTGCCTACCACAGCAGCTATGAGAGCAGTGCGCGACCTTCAAGGCAGCGGAACCGTCAGTGTGAGAGGCCTTCAGCTATTAGGCTTAAAACGAGCGCTTGCATCGTTCGGAGCTCACTATCTGAAAAGTATCGGTCGTTGCTTCGCAATTAACACGTAGCTCGCTTCTTTTAAGCATATTGCCTAGAGGACGAAGACGATGCTTATTATTTGGCTAGCCACGCGCAGCAGCTTCTCTTCGGGGCGTGCCATTCAGCCCGAGGACATCATCATCATCCTCTTCGGGTGCGTTCTCAAGCGCGGTGAAGCATCATCGCAGCCATGAAATGTGCGAAGGAACAAAGGAGGAGGAGAAGAGCGAAACGAAGCCTCCGACTGGGCCAGCGAAGGCCAGTAGGCGCCAGATCCGCTGGTGCCGGAGGACGCACCGAGGTCAGTGGCAGCTACTCGCCTCCCTGTAGCCGTTCGCAGGCGGCGCGCTTCGAGCGACGACAGATGGAAGCCCACCAGCTTTCGAACTGGGAGTGGATGGCTGTGTCCTGTGAGCCATGGAAAACCTCAACGTAGGCGATAGCAAGGAGGCCGCTCCGAAGAAAGTTCGAGCAGCAATGAAGAAAGCCGGTGCAAGGGCTCCTGCAGCCGGCGCGCCGGCCGTAAATAAGGAGCAGGGAAGGCCAGAGCAGAAGCAAGCCCCGGCTCCGGCAGCCCGCGGAAACCCGCCCCGCCGCAAGCACGACTCATAGCCGCCCCTGCTGCTGCATTCGGACGCCGACAAAGCCGGATGCCTTATTGGGGCCTCCTTTTTTCTGACGAAAAGAGCCTACTGTTTTAAAAAGCTTTTGTGATCCCCGAGTTTTCATCAATGACGTACAGTGGCTAGTTAAAAAGTTTAGCGCGAGTGACTGTTCAGCGGAGAGATTGCACCGCACGACGTCGTGGTTCGCGAAAACGCTGGTAAAAGAGTGCCGGGGCTTCTCTACCACTGAGTCGTGATGGAGCCTTAGCGGAGAGTTTTCGCTGGCAATGAATTGTATTTTATTTTTCCGCCAAGCAGGTCGTACGTCGCTTCTACTAATCTCTTTTACAAGCCACTCCCCAAGATATCCATGTTTTGAGGATACAAATGAGCGGATGTTGATGCTTAGGTACACCTTAATGTATTAAGTATAAATCCTGGAGAATGACATTAAACCATGATTCTACGCAGTCTATTAGTCTCGCAAGCAACACCATCGCCTCAGCGCAACGCTCTTTATGGTGTGATCCACAGCGTCAATATAGACCCCTTCTACGTATCGACCCCCTTTGTGACTTCCGCATGCCACACAATAGAGATAGACGTGACCGAAGTTGCCTCCACCGAATTCGCCTGCATGTTGCCTTCACTAAATCCTGTTTACATAAGCTTTGTGTATCAAGTAGCCCTCTGTGCACCACACGTGGTGTGCCCCAGGATATTCCACATTTGATATCCCACTGCCAACTCTTCAACAATCATGGCAAGGCACTTTTAAGTGCTTCAGGAGTCCGACACGACAGCTCCGTGACCTGGAGCCTTTCCTTGGACCCTGGAGGGACGCGGCTTCGGGTGTGCGCGGGACAAAAGCATTTTTAGTGTTTTGAAGAGACACGGGTTTGGTGGACCTTCTTTGACGCGCTTGATTTCACCACCCTTTCTTTTTCTCTTTTCCTCTTTTTCACCGTCCTCTTCTCTAATTTTCTCTTATTTCACTCTCACCTGGAGTAGCATGCCAGGCCGGCAACCAGGCAGACCTTTCCTGTTCCAATAAAGTCCCTCCTCCTCCATCGCCTCAGCATATGGCTAGAGTTGGCGAAATCATTTATTGCATTTGAGTCGGTTTTCTGATCGCAGCACCATAATAGTGGCGTGATCACAAACACTCAATTCGAGCTAGTCGAATGAGGTAGGCGAAGGGCACCTTATGCCGTCGTTCCTAAATTTTGCTCGCTTGCTCTAGCCATGCAAGGCATAATATCGTGGGGAAAACATCACATGATCCTGTACAAATAGATTTAGCTCTTATTTAGCTCTTATTTCGCCTTTAATACGCCAGTAGCTTAAGGACGCACATTCAAAAAATGGTCACCATAGTGTGGTTGAAACAAAGAAAAGTTTTTCCGAAAAAAATGCAAACTTCGGCGGACTTCCTCTCTTTAAGTGCAAATGATGAATTCGCACCCCAGGACAGGACGATGGCATCCTAGTTTTTGAAACAAGAAAAAAGAACTCTCGATCGAAAGCCCAACAAGAATGAGGAAATTCAATGTTTTTATTGGCAAAAAATAACTAAGGCATCAGGCGCGAAGAAATTTTAGTGGGTACTCAACGTCCGCTGGTGATGTGTTGCAATGGCTCCCGCGCCGCATTCGATCTACGTGTCCTGTTGTTGATGATGTCCTCAAGAAGATTATGGCACGTACACACTGCAGGGGATTGGCCAAGACTCCGCCGACGACTGACAGGTGCTCAAAACGTTTGTTAGAAACGGTGTTGCAGATTTGACGATTTCAATTAAGAAAAAAACGAGCGCTCTGAGATTTATGGGCACTATTGTGTCGCGGCAAGCATGCACCACTTTTGCTTCTTCGCCTTCCAAAACAAGGTCACGTAGTTGGCAGTCTGCAGTTTTTCTTGCATCGACTAATCGTAACGTAGTCCGCATTTTTATCCTTTGGTGACCTAATTTTTCTGTGTCCTTGATTTAGAATGTTAGTATCTTTTGTTTCCCTGAATTAATAACAAAGAATTTTGTATTGTGAACATTTCTGCGCAAATGCGGAGTTATCCAAGGTTACATTTTTTTCTTTTGACTCAGTTCAAACCTTATTTTGTAAAGAGTAGCTATATTTGTGCACAAATTGGCTTACAAGCATGTCATTATCTTCATCGACGGTTTTAGATCAAGACTTGAGCGTAAGTTTTGATTCTGGTTCTGATACCGTGTGAAGTGGTCTTAGTAATTCGCTGAAACAAAACGGGCTATTGCGTTTCGAGCCGTTATTCTTAGTTGAAACAAACTTTCACAGGTATGGCAACACATCATTAATTGGTCTGTACTCATGTATTTGTTATCGCAGCTTTCTGTCGGAGATTTTTCACAAGCCACCTGCCGGCGCAGCTCGCAATCTATAAAAACAGCGTGTCATTGACAAAGCTCGCCAAAATTGCTTAAAAAGCGAGCTTACGTGCCCTGCGACTGAACGGATGATTATTGCTGGCGATTTGCTACGAAGTTACTCTGGTCTTCAATTGTGCAGCCAGGCTCGAAGATGAAGACGTTCAATTGTACGCTCCCGCTACGTATTCAGGAGCAGCACGACGTGAGCTTTCGATTCAGTTCAAGCGATTCCTGGTACTTGACGGCGTAAAGAGGAGCAAGAATGACAAGACGCGGCGGGCGAATGTTTCGACGGGACCCATGGAAGGCCGCTACGTCTGCCAGAGCCGTAAGTACCATCAGAAAGGCTTCCTCGGCTTCGGTTGGTCGCGCTGATGTCGGAGCGACCTACTCACCTCCCCGCACCAGATCGCAAAAGAAACGCTTTGATAGTCGTCAGAAAGGTGAACAGGCAGCTGCACATCACGACAGTAAGCTGTGCACGACATCGAAAGAAGAAAGCCTGGAGACGTCTGTTCTCACGGACTTGGTCAACTTGACCCTGCGAGACCGTGTTGGGACCACATGGAAGAAACCAGTCGGAGTCTCCGCTCGGAAGATCAAAGCCAAGGCACTCGGTGCTGCCGTGTCGGACCGCGCGAAACAGCGCCCGGGTACTCCGCGTCCGAAAAGTGTGCAGCCTTTTCCGAGGGTGCCTCAGAACACGCATCTCGGGGCCTGCGCTCCGGCAGCGGCGAAGTGCCGTGACGGGCAAGAAACAGACGGCCAAAGCAAGGTTCGGAGGAAGCTGTTTCAGCGGCGAGATCTCTAGCACGGCTGCTCGTGCCCCGTTCAGGCACTCGGAGACTCGACGGCGACTGAGTACGTCAAGGCAGCAGATGCCGTAGTTTCGTTGCCAAATAAAACCTCACGCGGAAGCTTGGCTGTTTGCCGAAGTTTAATTCGAAATTGCAGGGCAAAAACCATTCCGTGCGGTGAGAACTCAGGGCAGTGGGTTTTCGAGATTACTGCGTGCACTACAAACGTCCTATCTGGGGGAAAACCTCCTGAGGACATGAAGCACGGCAGAGATTTCGACTTGCGAACAGTTTGGTCGCCTCTGGCGGACTGCGGCGTATACGTGAGCTCTCGCACGGATAATCTTAACTAGCAGCTGAAAGGTCCAGTGGGTTGCAGAAGAGATAGAAGTTATTGACGAATCCACAGAAATAATAAAAAAGGTGGTTAGAAAGGTTAGGGTCAATTAGGCATGATTTATCACCATCAGCCTGACTACGGCCACTGCAGGGCAAAGGCCTCTCGCATGTCTCTCCAATTAACCCTGTCCTTTGCCAACTGCGCCCATCCTATATATGCCCGCAAACTTCTTAATCTCATCGCCCCCCGCTTTTCTGCCGCCCTCTGCTACGCTTGCCTTCTCTTGGAACCCGCTTACCGATACAGTCGACTATTTAAGGTTGAGTAGCTCGTGCTGGCGATGATGGTGATGCATCATTTTATTGGTGCAAGAGCAGCTTTGGCAAAAAAGGGGCCGAGGCACAAGGTATGTTATGTGGTATGGGCAAAAGCCTCTAGAGGAACAGATACGAAGATCCCGGTCGGCTGGTAGATGAAAAAACACGGTCATTGGACACTGCAGGGGCCCGGAACAGGGTCGCAAGGAAGGTGGCTGACACTGAAATATCTTCAGGGGGGCCTAGGATCTTAAAGTGGGTGCGTTCTGAGCAGATTTCTGACCACCCTTCATTTATAGTACGTGATAGTGAAAAGTACAGGGGGGGGGGGGGGTGAGCTAGTTGGCACCATAGCTATTCGTAAAGCCGCTCATTTCCTAAACCTAAACGCATCATGTCCCAACAGAAGTTATTGATTGCCTGACATTTGCTTGCGAGCATAATTAGTAGATCAGAAAGAGACTTTGCGCAAACTGTTTCAATGCAGCTGATCACTGCTCGTTTGCACATCTTTATAAAGCACCACAGAGTCCGTGATGCGTTTTAACAGTACACAGAGTGAAGGGCGAAAACAGAAGCCGAGGAAACACAGGACCAGGGCTCAACTCACAACTGAAAGGTATAATCACAGTAACAAAAAACAATATATAACGAAAATGCGGGCAATCAATCAAGCAAGCAAACAAAAACTAAACGCACCTCTTGCTACGTGGACCTAAAGCGATTGCTACGTGGACAGACGGCTTGCTGATACACAACCTTGTGCTTTTCCCTTATTTGATATCCATCCATATTGCTTGTTTTAGTAAGGCTGGGTGTTTGACTTTACGTTGAAGACCTTTACGGAAAATTGCTTTAGGGTGAAGGCTTTTAGAGTGCATCCCTTCGTATTAAAAGCATTTAACCTAAACGCTTCACCCTGCTTGCCATTGGGTGTCTAGGTATATAGTGGGTCCTCTGTTGAATCTCTTATGCTTGCTATGCAGCTGTGCTGATGCCGTCATTGGAGATTTTCGACTGATAAGATTGACAACACCGCCGTGTTTTGTTGCCAATGAGACGTATAATGCTCGCATTGATATTTCTATTCATTCTCTTCTAAAGGTAATTTTGGGAAGAACAGGTTGTGGACGCGCAGCTCGTCAGCCGACGAACTCGATTTGTTGTCAGGCTTTTTTTTACCGCAACCGCCCCAACCGCTGCTTGCGACGCATCACAGCTTGATGTTTTGCTTGAGGTTTTACAAAGCATTTCTGTTAATTGTGTTTGATCTACACCGCTTAATCTTCCACCTTTCCATTGGTGCGGCGCATCGCAGGGTCCAGTGGCGCTCACGACGTCAACAACCGCCAGAGCCAGGACAACCCCGACGAGCTCAGCAGGAGCTGGGACACACAGCTGTGGAACGAGCACCTGTACGGCAAGGAGGAACCGGACGCAAGTCCTCCCTACGAAACGTGGGAAACCGCTGCCACCGCACGACACGCTGGTGCCACCGAGAAGCGGGGGCCATGCACATCCACACCAGGAGCCACAGCTGGCTCCTGGACAGGAACTGCATTCGCCACCAAAACTTTCTTTTGCACGTCAGCAACTTCAGCAAGAGCAGGAGGCAGTGATGCCTCAGCAGCAGTTCCTTCCACGACCGGGACCACCACATTCTCGAGAGGGAGCCGCCTCTGCCTCGGCCGTCCCTGTGGGCACCGCAAGGCCCCCCATTGCCACGAGGACCCACTTCGCCCACTCGACAAGAGGAGGCTGGACAATGGGGCACGGGACCGGGATTATGGCAGCGATCTGGGCCGCTAAAATGGCCGGGGTTCCCATGCGCGCGCGAGCCTGTGTTTTCGGTGATCATGAACCCGAGGAGGGCCGTTATGATGGACGACGGGGTCTGCTACATCCTGGCGTATCCGACGGTCCCCCAGAACCACGAATGTCTTGCCCGGGCCGTATGGCACTGGGATGAATGAATACCTGATGGCGCCTTTGCACGAAGACCGAGCCTGCTGCACCTGCAGCCAGCAGTCATAATGTGGGAGGCGTGCCGATGCCTTCCCTACTCGGGCTCTTCCTCCATTGGATGGTTTTTACAGGATGACTTCCATGCGGTATCTGCGACCAGGAGCAGTCATCTTAAAAGTCGCCACTTGTTATTAGAGAGACTTAGCATAGCAGAGACGCATTAGCGTGGACGTATACCGGCTTAAACTGTATACATCTGCGCTAGTGTGTCTCCACTATGCTAAATCTCTCTATTAGCTGTCTTCACCACGCCAAAAAGAGTGCAGGTTTTTCGGAGCGCGGGTGGACACTCCGTTTACCGAGAGCAGTACCTTCTCCTCATAGTAGAAGGTAGAGCGGCGGTGCGGCGGTTAAAAGCGTGATTTTTCAGGTTACGGGTTTTTAAAATTTTCCTTAACACTGCGTCTCACAGCTGGTGTTCAAACCTTGTGGCCAGTTTTTCAGTGTCAGCGAAATTGAGGCGAATCATAATGTTTGAGACTGATCACCCGGTGATTTGATGCACCGCTCAGGAAACTAGTCGTTTAGGTCAGTTTATAGCGTCTCGGAACGAAGCTTAATTTCGAAGGCTGCGCCCCACTGCTGCTACAGAATGAAAGCTTTTGCATGTCTTAATTGTTCCTAATATTTTCGATGAAATTCTTGCGGGTTTACGTTTTTCTTGCCGAATATCAGGCGAATTAATATCTCTATCTAACCCTTAATTCGTGTTCCTTAATTCACTCCGCAGACTGCTCCCCGTCGATATACGGCACTTTCTAAAATTAGAACTGGCAGTGATCCAGCCCGGCCGCTAGCTATAGGTGCGAGTTCAAAGGTGCTCATCGTGCGCAGTCAGGTGCTGAAATCTGCAATTTTTGGATTCAGGGCTCACTTTATAGTTTGTTCCTATGTTGGATTGTATTTGCTATGACCTCAACTGTTTTTTTTTCGATTTTCATGTCAGATGGCAACTTTGTTCGTGGCCGTTTTTAAGATGAATTACTGACTGCCTTT
Organism: Amblyomma americanum; assembly: GCF_052857255.1. Lineage (NCBI taxonomy): Eukaryota > Metazoa > Arthropoda > Arachnida > Ixodida > Ixodidae > Amblyomma > Amblyomma americanum. The sequence continues at coordinate 10,781,845 of NC_135497.1, read as the reverse complement.
GGCTGCTTTTAGAGCACCGAATTCTCTGGTTTGGTTTATTATTTTGCCGTTGAGTGCTAGGCTTGTTATCCATAATGCACCAAGCATGATCTCATTTTTTTTCATTTTCTGCGTTTGTTAGTGTACAGTTATTTCTTGTGTCCAGTTTTGTGTATCGTATGATTGGGCCGTATGTGCATCTGCTAAGCAACGCTGGCGAAGCTCGTTTTGTGAATAAAATTTTTCGAAGCAAAGAAATGGCTGTTTCGATTTGTTACCGACGTAGTGTGCGTTCACGCCAGGCGGTCTCAGCTGGGGTGTCACTCTAAAGGTCCCCCTGTGACCTCTTCTGTAACGTGCTGAACTGGTAATTGCATTACATCATTTAGACCTTTCCCTCTCTGCTGCTAGGAGTCGCCTATTTTGGTGCAGAAAGGTATTTTACGTCATTGACGACATATTTTTCGACAATTTTTTGCGTACGCGCCACGCAGTTCACCTGGATAGCAATTAAGGTATTTTCTCATCAATAGCAGTAGAGACCACACTTGTGTTGAAAAGCACCGATAGCATACATGCATCTGACATCACGTGCGCCATAATGGTGATCCACGCGTAGCTTGACCTTGCGGGCCAGAACAAGCACTTCTTGCAGTGCTCCCGGTTCCCAAAATGGTGGCTCCTGTGATGTCGGGCCAAGCTGTGTTACCCTATATACATGGCTATTTCTTGCAAGTTGTCCACAGGCAGTGCGGCTAGATTACACTCGAAGCGCGGAAGAAAGGAGTGAGAGCGAAGAGAGAGAAAAGGGTAGGTACAGCCTTTCTCGAAAGTTTACAGCCTATCCTATCTTTTATGAGCCATGTAATGTGGTTCGTTTTTGCGTAGTCATCGTTCCACACCATGAATTTGAGCGCGACTCGAGCGCCCCCGCCCTCCTGGAAATTAAGACTACCACTGGTGGTGCAAAAGCGTACAAAAGCTACACCTCACGACTTAGTATCAAAGTCCGCGGTCTGCATGTTAGTCACAGAGGCTGTACATTTCTTTGTCAAAAGTAAAGAACCAAGGGGTTTGCCCCTAATCCGTTTAGTGGGGTCCTTGTATAGTGTCTGTGGAAGTCATCATGTATATGTCGGTATGTCAAAAATACCTTGTGCCATGGCGCTCTTTGTCCACAGATGCCTTTGCGCCATAAAAATAAATAATAATGGTAAGGGATCTGCGGATGCCCGCTGCTTTGTGGGAACCATCCGTCTTTTGTTGCTGGCTCGGCGCGGGGAAGTGGCGGTTTGTCCTCGCTGTAATGTATATATAGTAGCTTCTTTTAAATCTAGCGATAATGCTACAACTTTGGACTTTAAACTTTTGGGGTTCGAATAATAGCGGATGAATCGCACGGGAACAAAACTGCTTAACGATAACAAAAACATTAGCTGTATTCAAGAGGCATTACACACGTCTTCTTCCGACGACTGTTCTTTTCCCACTGGCCCCGTCCACACGCTTTTTCACCTTCAGTGTCTACGAGGCACTTTTTCTCTTTCCCGCACGTGCACATGGTTTGGTGGTCGCCCCCCCCCCCCCCCTCCACTTCCGCCGTGTTTGACATCTGGAGTTCATTCGGGAAGGAGACCGCTGGCGGGCGTGTAGCTGAAGCGCCGTCTGTCGCCGACCGCGCGGCTCTCCCCTATGTCGCTGCCAATTAAAGGCGCCGGGCTGTTGGTGGTCTTTTGTCCGCTCTCTTCGGGGCGCCGCCGTTCGGGTGTCTCCAAGGGCGCCCAGGTTTCCGTTGCCGTCTGTTCCTGCTTTGTAGCACTTTACCCAAGCTTGGCGCTTCTTTCCGGGGAACTGCTGTTTCTGCTTCTTCGTTTCCTTGTTTCTCTACATCCCCCCCCCCCAAAATGAGTATAAACTCATTTTACGTTTTACGTTCGTTTCTAGGGGATAGAGGAGCTGCACCGGTCGTCTTATGATGACCCCGGACGGCATCTTGACGGTGCACGATCGGATATGTCCATCTCGCCCCTTAAAGACCTCCACAACGCGAGCAGTCTGCCACATATGCCTCGGTGCATTTTCTTTGTGCACGATCACCAAGTCGTCCAGGGCTGTGACACTCGCAGGGCTTGAAGAGGCGAAGTGGGCTGACCGTAACTGAAGGATGTGCTCCTTCAACCATCGGGTCCAAAATGAATGCATTATAATTTGCCGGTATTTCCATCTCGACCTATGTCCGTTGCAGTGGCCGAAGGACTGCCAATTAAAGGCGCCGGGTTGTTGGTGGTCTTTTGTCCGCTCTCTTCGGGGCGCCGCCATTCGGGTGTCTACAAGGGCGTCCAGGTCTCTGTTGCCGTCTGTTCCTGCTTTGTAGCAATTTGCCCAAGCTTGGCGCTTCTTTCCGGGGAACTGCTGTTTCTGCTTCTTCGTTTCCTTGTTTCTCTACACTCGCTATTCCCCGTCGGCGTGTCGGAAAGAAGTAGAGACACGAGCAGTGACCCTGTCGAAGCCGACATACGCCTGCCCCCCACCCCCCTTCGTCCTAACAAGACTGCCTAGGTTTGAATGGCCATCACCGCCGGGCGAGACGGGTCTGGATGCTTGCGCTTGACCGTGAGCAATTAAACGTAGCGTACGGTCAGGTGCGGGCGCGACTAGCAGGTGCCGCGGCGACTCCGACGCGCAAGGACGCTGTATGCCAACAGTTTTGGGGGAACGGGCCGGCTTAACCAAACGTTGAAGAAGAAATATACCAGCCAAAAAAGACGAACACGCGAGAAGAGAACAACAGGACAACGGCTGGACTAACATCTGAATTCTTTATTGAGTTCAAATCGCGGAGTAATCTCAACGCATGCGCCAAGGCAGGACAAAAGGGGTGCTGCCGCACGTTGAAAGGCAGCCACGACATCGTGGCGCCACTTTCCAAGATTTTTGGGTGACGCCTGTCAACAGTCGTCGCTAAGACGAGTAGTTTGTTACCCGCGGTGGCTGCGGCTCGGGTGAAATCGATAATTACTCTAACACTGATAGCCGGCAGGGTCACGGGTTCCCAGGAAGCCTGCGATGCGTGAGGGTGTTTTCGATGTATCTTCGTGTGTTTCTCTTTTTTACTTTGTAAAGGAGAGAGTTTGAGTGGTACTGTGGAAGTATGAGGCATGGCACGTAAACCTAGTGGGCCAATCATTTTGAGGGCCCATTCCCGCAATGCCATTCTCTTAAAGCAACTCTGATGTTCTTTTTGTGTTGTGTATTTTATGGAGAGGGTTTTGAACGTTTCAGAAACTGGAAGGCGTGTCATGCAGTTAGTAAGCCAACCCGGCGTTAGTATGTTTTAATTGGGTGGTGCAAAATGTGGGCTAGGCTCCTAGTTACTTAAAACCGGTCTCCGGAGCCTGGAAAACGGTTCTGTGCTACGGTCAGATGTAATGCATCTTCGACTATGCCGAGTAGGGTTCTCCCCTAGTGTTAGCCAGTTCCACCTTTTTTTTGTTTAACCTTTTTGACGCTTTAAATTGCCTCTTGTGAATAAACTTGGATGTAATGTAAATTTCTATAGATAAAACTTCAAGTCGGGCTTCCATATGCCTGCATCCTAACTCGTCGCAAGACCCTCTTTGACGGAGCACACCTGGTGCGAAGAAGCCCTAAGTCAGTCCAATCAACTAACTGTCCCTGGCGGTGGGCGCCAGTGGTGGAAGATAAACAAACAGAAGCGGGCCAAACATCTTTGCTGTCATCATAATCATCAGGTGCAGAAATGCTGAAAGATGTTTGACATTCAAAAATAGGTTCAGGAACTCGCATTTAGGCGCCTGCGCACACGCAAGCACACCTGCATGTACGCGCACACACAGACACAAGCAGTCACAGAGGCAGATAGCGCTAATGAACACGCGCCCTAGGAGCGAGTGCTATCCCGGCAATGAAATAGTCGGTTAAAATGTATCAACCTCAACATTGCTCTGTTTATAGTCCCTACACTGCAGATATGTAAGAAAAAAATTGGTAGACTTATTAAGGAAAACATTGCTACCATAGAAACGAACTAATACCTTGAGCGTCCCGAAATGGAAAAAGAGCGCACACATTCTTCAGCACACAAAAGGAATGAATAGTGGAAATCAAAATGATTACGTTACCAATTTATGCAGCAGCACGTCGGTTGAAATTTAGGGTTCCTTTGGGATGGTTAGCGTTTGGAGTGAGGGATTTTATAGCATGTTTTCTGCATTTCTAGCAGCTCAGAGTTTGTATTAAGAAATATGTTGAGAAATAGTTTCTTAACACTGAGATAATTTTGTATTTGTTTGCGACCGATGGAAATTACTATTAGTAATTGCGCTGTCTGCACGATACGTGATACTGATTAAAGACGGTACCTTCGATTGTACTCAGAGTGACAGCTGCCGTCGTTCATCGGTTGGCACAGCACACGGCTAGTTCGTATGTTGGTTTCCTTCCGACCGCGTGTTGTGCTTTCTGCTACTTTCTCCAGAATAATTTAGTATATGAATGATTCGTCTAATGCCTTGTTTCTCAAAATGAGAAAATTTTCGCCTTCGCTTCCTGTGTTTCCAGGGGCTGTTGGCTTCTTTTGTGCGAGTGGATGTTTATCTTTGTGACAGAAATACAGAATTCTCTTGGTGCGACAAAATTCTTTGTACTTTCATGCTAAACGCGTTGTGTTCTAAGACATGAGGCTAAAACATTTGGGATATTCCAAATTCTTTTGGGGGAATTTTTAGGCCACAAAAACGAACCTGCAGGGGTACTGACATGCTTGTTTCATCCATTGGCAAAATATATCGCAAGAAAAAACTATCACACCTATGCGTTAATCAGCGAATGCTGACTGCCGGAAGGTCTGGAGTCGCCGGCACATCCTGACGTTTCAAAGTTGAGACGCCAAAGGCCTCACGTGCACTATCGACCTTCCTCCGTGGGCTGTCTTCGGTTCGATCGCGTTCCCGGCACACTGAGCAAATTCCGGGGTCCGCGCATGTACAAAGCAAATTAGTCTAGCTCCCAGTGTTGAACCGCGTTTCGATGACAGCGAAACGCAAAGGCGCCCGGCGTGTGCTATGCGATGTCAGTGCACGTTAAAGATCCCCAGGTGGTCGAAATTATTTCAGAGTCCTCCACTACGGCATCTCTTTCTCTCTTTCCTCTATCACTCCCTTCCTTATTCCTTCCCTCACGGTGGGGTTGGGGCGTTCACCGAGAATTGAGACAGTGACTTCGCTTTTCCTTTCCTCAAAAACCAATTATTATTACTATTATTTTCAGTCTAAACCTTCCGTTCTGTTTAAGAAACGAAAGGCGCATAATTGGCTCGCTGGGTATGTGGGCACCTAAAGCGTGCTGTCGGGTGGTGGTGGTGTCCATCCAAATAACGCATAACGCGTTACACGGCTGCCGTTGTGCCCCCAGATGGCTTGTACCAAATGTCATGCATGAAGTTATGGCAGCTATCACTGGGAAAGAAATTTTGCCATATATGGTGAGCAGCGTACTGCGTTGCCTGTAAGTATCAGGCTTAGTAGGAGATCAAGCATAAAACTATTCCTGTTAGCGTTAATAACCCACGCGATAGCGTTGCATAGAAAGCAGTCGGGCGATGAGACGAAGCGCCAGTCCAGCACTGTCCAATGGAGGTTTCTGACCGGGAGCTTGCCATTTTTTTTACTCGCTGACTCTGTGTGGTGTAATCGTATACGCTTTTAACGCGACAGCGCCAGGGGCCCCGTGTCGCAGAAACGCCGACACCGGCGTCGGCAGCTTTGGCCGTGAGTGAAGAATCTCTCCTCCCCCTCCTCCTCCTCCACGCAATGTACGCCACTGCCCCAAGAGATGGCGCGCGACGGCACCGCCTCCCGCTCGTCTCGTTCGGGTGCAGTGGGGCCGTGCGGGCACGCAGGAATCACGCGGTGAGCTGCGAACACCGCAGCGCACATCCAAAGCGCGTTCACCACGAAGCTTGCGGCTTGCTGCCAGTTCGTTCGACGCGGGAGCTATGCTGGCGGTCGTGGCATCGGGTTTGTCGAGAACGATGTGCCGACGGACTGCAACTTGAGCCGCGCGTTTCGGCAAGGCGTCTTGCAGCGCTTCTACTCCGCGCGTTCGTATCACCGTACGTTGCATAGCAATTTGTTTAACGGGCAAAGCGTCGCGCCGAACGGGCGATGGCGTTCCGTGGACTCCCTAGCAGTGCTGCAACACGCTGTTGCGTTAGACTTTTAAAGGCGAAGCTTAAGCATCCTCCAATTTCTTTCGCACATGTCAGCGACACAACACTTCGCCTCGTTCACCGTGAAGTACATTCCCTAAAGACGTTCGTCAGTCAGTGCGATTTTTCTAGGAACCACAGCCATGCCCTCGACACAAATTCCGTGTGCTAGCCTCGACGTGATTAGCCCTCGAAAAGAGCTAATTTCGTCACAGACGAGGAACACCCATTCACTCATAAGCGACGAGCTACGCGTAGACAACGGTGATCTGGCTGTAGCGGGCCACCGCTGCGAAGGTCGCGCTGCGGAACGAAGACAAAAAAAACGCGTCAAAACTTTCGAGCTGTGAATCGACAATCCCACAACGAACACTGCGCATTGCTCCGTGCATTGCTCCGTGCTGCCGTCAATACTCAAGCCGCTTCTTCGTCCGTGACCTCATCCGCTGCGACTGCGTCCCTCCGCGTCCTCAATCTGAGCGTGGTAGGCAGCGATGATACGCAGGCCAACGCAGCCATAGGATAGGAAAACTTTTAATATCCAACAGAAAGGCTACCCGCCTAGACGACGGCCGAAAGGTCTTGACTCTCGGCGGCGGCTTCGGCCAGTCGGACAAGTTGTAACTGAGTCGCCGGGTCGGAGCTCAGTAGTAAGGTCTCCCATTGATCTTTTGTGTTAATACCTCGTCCCTCCCGGGGAGCATGAGGACATTCCCATAGTATGTGGTCCAAGGTGGCCCTAAGTTCGCAGTTCGCACATTTTTCTGAAAATTGCCCTGGGTACATAAGACTCCAGAGGGCCGGGTTTGGAAATGTGTAAGTTTGTAACCGGCGCCAGTTGATGGCTTGGTATCTGGACAAGGATCTATCGGCTGGAGGAAGTCTAGCTCGTTGCAAACGATAGTGTTGTGTAATTTCTCTGTAGGTCACCATGCGATCCCTGTCTGTAAAGACCACCTCGCTCGGGTCCGCCCGGAAAGAAAAGCCTCGGGCGAACTCGTGGGCCGTCTCATTACCAGGCAGGGATGCATGTGCTGGTGTCCAGACTAGCGTAATTTTCCGGTCTATTACATGACGGCTTAGAATTGTATTCGTTAGAGGGGAGACCCGGCCCCTGCTGAAATTTAGTATGGTAACTATGGAGTCACTGATGATGTATCTCGCTTTTGTGCCTACACAAGCCAGTGCTATGGCAGCTTCCTCTGCAGTCTCTGGGTTACCCGAGAGTATGGAGGCACTTATTTTGAGGAGTTGTTTATTATTGACGACCGCGACGGTCATCGTGTTCTTACCATACTCAGCGGCATCCACGTAGACCACGTCCTCGTCTTTGTAGGAGCGGAAGCGTTTCTCTAGCGCCTCTGCCCGCTTGGCCCGGCGCACTGAGTGATGAATAGGATGCATATTCCTGGGTAATGGGGGTACAACTATATTGTCTCGAATTTTTCCGAGCATGTCAACTTTGGCGGTTGTTCTGTTATCTCGGCTAAGATTGAGTTTTTCTAGAATGGCCCTGCCGGTTGTGGTCCCGGCTAAGCGTTCGATTTGGGACGTTCTCACTGCTTCCGTAATTTCTTCCAGGGTATTATGCATTCCCAGCTCTAGGAGGCGGTGAGTGGATGTACGGATGGGCAATCCTAGAGCTTGTTTCGTGCATCGCCTGATAATTTCATTTATCTTTTCTTTTTCTGAAACTTTAAGATCAAGGAAGGGGGCAGCATACGAGATACGGCTTACTACGAACGCCTGTACCAGCCGTAGGAGATTCTGCTCTTTCATGCCGTGTCTTCTGTTGGCAATCCGCTGTATGAGCCGCATAGTTTGTTGCGCGCAGTTTTCCATCTTAGTTATTGCATCACCGTTATACCCGTTCCTTTGTATAAACATTCCTAAAATTGTGATTTTTTCAACATGAGGAATCTCCGCCCCTTGAGTTTGTAATTTGATGTTAGGGATGGTTCTAGTTTGTCTTTGATGCAGAGGTCTATAAAAAAGAAGTTCAGACTTCTGCGGCGAGCATTGCAAGCCCCTACGGCTGACATAGTTTTCGACCTCATTTATGGCCTTCTGTAGCGTACTTTCGATGTGCGCGTCGTGGCCACGGGTCATCCACATGGTGATATCGTCCGCATACATGCAGAAATTCAAGCCATCTACCCCTCCAGTCTCTTCGGGAGCCGTATCATGGCCACATTGAAGAGAATAGGGGAAAGTACCGAACCCTGAGGGGTGCCTATGCTGCCCAAGTGTATGTCTTGAGACTGACTTTCACCAAAGTGGATGCGCGCTATCCTGTCCGAAAGGAAATTGGCAATGTAGTTGTATGTGCGCTCCCCGACGTTTAAAAGAGCCAGGTTTTCTAGTATCGCCTCGTGTTTTACATTATCGAAAGCTTTAGTGAGATCAAGTCCCACTATTACTTTCGCATCCAGCGACTTAGTGTCTAATATGTCATGTGTGAGCTGTATCATGACATCTTGCGTGGACAAATGCGATCTAAAACCTAACATCGAATGGGGGTATAAGTCGTTGTCTTCCATGAAATTGGTTAGTCGCGTTTGTATGACATGTTCCATCAGTTTTCCAACGCAAGAGGTGAGGGATATAGGCCTTAGATTTTCTAGATTGAGCGGTTTCCCTGGCTTAGGTATGAAAATTACCTTAGCGGTTTTCCATTGTTGGGGAATCTCACCCTTCTCCCAGCATTCTTGCATGAAATTGGTCAGCGCCGTTATAAATTTGTCATCTAGGTTTCTAAGCATTTTGTTGGTTACACCATCGGGTCCGGGGGCTGATTTGGTTTTCAGTTTTAGTATTTCTGCTCGAACCTCGAATTCGTGAATAGGGGCGTCTAGTTCGCTGTTGGATTTACCCTCATAGCGCGGTAAGGTAGTTTTGGTGGCGGAGCCTATATATCGACAACGAATTGCATCGAGGAGTTCCTGCTCCGAACCTTCAAATTTATAACCTAATTTCTGTAAATTTTGTCGCTGTGTTAATTTGCTACCTTCTGGATCGAGGAGGTGCCGAAGGAGGTTCCATGTTTTGGCGGGGCCGATATTGCCCTCAAGCTGGTCGCACATTGTTTCCCAGTTCTGATCGCAGAGTCTAAGTGCATATGCCTCAATCCCTTTGTTGTGGCGCGCTAGGCGTCTTCTGAGATTGCGATTCCACTTTTGTCTCTTTAATCGCTTTTCCATACTAGCTTTGGCCTCCCACATATGAAGAAGGCGGCTGTCTAGTACTTCAAGTTCCGCGTTGTCGTCGAGCGTTTTAGTCGCATTCTTGGCGTCCCTGCGGAGTTCCTCCGCCCATTGTTCTATGTTTGTGATTTCTGCCTTTCTCCCGTCCTGGTTACGAGCGTCGCGGAAAGCGTCCCATTCGATAATATGCGGGGAGCGCGTTTGGCGCTTGGCAGGGCCAACGTCAGTTTCCGTGACAAGTATGTAATGGTCACTGCCTAGCTTTAGCAAGGAGTTGGACCAATTAGCTGTGCCCGCATTCTTCACCAGGGTGAGGTCTGGGGACGTGTCAGCGCACACGCTGTTACCCATTCTTGTGGGGGTAAGAGGATCCGTGAGCAGGGTGAAGCCCATTTGCTGTATGTCTAGCCATAGCTCTCTCCCCTTCGTACAGGGCCGCGGGTAGCCCCACGCAGGGTGGTGGGCATTGAAGTCACCTAGAATAACCAGTGCGTGCTTGTTGCCGATACGCATCACTTTCCTGAAGAGGGAGTCGAATTTAACTTTCTTTTGACATGGAGTGCTATAAATATTCAGAATGAAAAGACTGCGTTGAGTCTTTGTGGCCGGAATAAGTTCGACGAGGACGTGCTCTATGTGGCGGATGCCCGTGTCATGTTCAATGGCCGTAATGTTCCTTCTAACGAATGTGGTAACATTGGGTTTGTCGCCTGTGGCGTTAAAAGCTTGATAACCAATTAATTTTGACGCGCCTCCAGTCTCCTGGAGGGCGATAACCTCTGGGTGGACCTTCAGAGACGCAAGGAGCTGCTGGAGGATCGGCCTTTTCCGCCGATACCCCCGGTAGTTCCATTGCCACAGCAAGTAGTTGTTATTCTTTGTGTATATGGCCATGTTGAATTTGCTGAATGGTATGTTCCACAGTTTGCTGCCATATATTGATGGCTAAGAGCTCATTCCTGTGTCCTTGTGTTACGTCTGTGAGTCCCTGTATTGCGGAGAGAATCGACTGAATTTGGTTTTGCATGTTAGTTTCCAATGCCTGAAATTGCGCTTGTATTTTGGTATCCAGGGCCTGAATCTGGGTCAGAATGTTGGTCTCCAGTTTATGGCAGACTTCCTCCAGCGTAAGTTCGGGTTGTGCGCCCTCCAACGATTTTCTCTTGCTGGGTGATGGTAGGGATTTCTCCACCACCATCGTACTCTCCTGGGTATTATGTGGAGGTTTTTCGGCTTCCTGTCGTTTCCTATCTATCTGGATCTTAAGCGGCAGCTGCTTCCTAAGTTCCGCGTTTTCATTTTGAAGGGCCGTAACCGCCCCGGTTAATTTTTCCACCATGCGTTTAAGTTGTAAGATGTCCTCAGACCCACCGGGTGGATGAGTATGGGAGACCTTATCTACAAAGCTCACCCTCTTGTGGTCATCCGGCACGTTGGTCTTGTCCGTGGGCGGCGTTGACCCTTGCTGATGACACTCAGAGCGTCCCTCGATTTTGGGCCGGGCTCCGATGTTCCATTTGTTGCCAGTGTTGTCCCGCCCCCTGGAAGCGGAGCGCTTGCGAGAGCTTGAGTGGCCCCTGGAGCTGGAACGACCCCGGGAGCCGGAACGACCCCGGGAACTGGAACGACCCTGGGAGCTGGAAGGGCCCTTGCAGCTGAGGCGGTCCCGGGAACCCGAGCGACTTCGGGAGTTGGAGCGTCCCGTGGACTGGCCGTGACCACCAGAGCCTGTCCCCGACACCAGGCGCGGGAAGGAGTCTGTCGCATGTGAAATCTCCCTTCTGCCCTGGTTCTTGGTCTGCTCTGTCGTCCAGATGCGTTGTTCTCGCTGTCTGTTGTTGCCTTGCCCTCATTGTCTTGCGTTCGTTCCTTCCACTGTCGCTTCTTAATTATGTGCGGGGTTCTGTACAGTTCCCGGCACTTCCTGTCTCCGAGTATGTGCCCTTTCCCACATAGGGCACACTTTGGGTCACAAGTATGTTCCCGAGGGGGGTTGCTCATACCACATCCTCGGCACTTAATGTTGTCTGGGTTCGGGCATACGTCGGTTCGATGTCCGAGTTGGCCACATGTTACACAGACCTCATATTTTTTCTTGTAGAGATGGCAGCGTAGTCGCATACCTCCATAATAAATCCAGTGCGGCACTGTCTCATCTTCAAAGAGTAACAACACGCTGCGAGACTCACGCCCAAGTCTCCTGACTCCCATCACCTCCGGGTTACGCGAGCACTTCAACATATCTTGAATGAATTCCACGGTGTGCGAGACCGGAATTCCATGTATAACTCCTTTCCCACAGCCGTCCGGAGTAGCCAGGTAGACGAACGCGTCAACGCGTCCCTTTGGCGTTGGAATGGAGCCGATTTTCAGGTACTTTTGCATCCTCTCCTGGCTGTCAGTGCCTATGAGAATCGAGTTTTGCTTGTGGTTGACGAGCACGATATCTTCCTTAACTTCCGCCGGTTTATAACCTGCCGCTATCTTCACCGCGTCCGCCACTTTTGCGTCAGTGCGTTCCATGATCAGTTTGAGACCCCCTTTCGGTCTGAGCACTATTTTATGAAGCTCGGGGGAGAGGCGCGTCTGCTGCGTGCCAACAGATTGCCTCGCCAGCTTCCTTCCCTCTCTCTTTATCGCCATTATGTGCGCTGAAGCTTTGTCTTGCCTCCCATCTCGGGTCGGGTCGCCAGCTTGCTCTCCCTCCACTGTCTTCGAGAGGGCCTTGACTTTGGAATAATTAACCTTAAACCAACCTACTTGAGAGTGGAGCTCTTCAGGCTGGATACTCTCTCCTTCCACAGTTACTTCCATGCGAGACATGGCGCAGCTGAGTTACACCGCGACAAGCCAGCCTGTGCGTCCGCTCGGCGGGCGGCTCGAAGAGCCGCTCACCAGGTTAGGCTTAGCAGCCTGGCCTGGTGGCGTGAGTCCAAAAGTCTGTAGAAATTGCAAAAGAGGGCTGCACTTGCCGAAAGAGTGGTATCCCGGTGGTCGCGAAGACTTCCGGCGTTGAAATAGCTCAGTAGTTTGCGAGCACAAACGACAAAACCGACGAAAACATCGAAAATTTGCGGAGCGCACATAGGATGCGTCCACTCTCCTCGACGCCGGCGTCCGCTCCCAACGCAGCCAACGCCCCAGCGCTACGTTCGTACTGCTCGCACTACTCGTACCATGCTTGTTGCCAGACTTCGCAGCACCCGCTTAAGTATAAGTTTGCTTGAGAATGAGAGAGGGTAACCTCGCCTTTCGGTTTAAAATTGAAAATTGGTTTTCGGGAAAAGGAAATGGCGCAGTACCTGTCTCACATATTGGCTGACACCTGAACCGCGCCCAAAGGGAAGAGATAAAGGAGTGACTAAGAGAAGAAATGAAGAAAGAGGTGCCGTAGTGGAGGGCTCTGGAATAATTTCAACCACCTGGGGATCTTTAGGCATCTCACAGCACAGGGCGCCTTAGCGTTTCGCCTCCAGGTTATTTATGAAATTCTCCTATGACTGACAGGCTGGCAGCTTGCTGATTTCGGCTCAGTCGGTTCTCCAATCCAGCCTTGTCCGTATTGATTGCCTTTTTTGGAAAATAGTATTATGTGCGATGGCAAGAAATAGCTAACCGCTTGGAGAGGAAGGTTTAGAAACAAAAATCTAGATGGTAATTTGAAATCTTTAGCCGAAATAGTTTTATCATCTTAGGGGGCTCAGCGCCATGACCCCTGCAGCAGAAAAATCTTATATCGGCCTCGTAGGCGGTAAGTATCCGCTGTGTACGTTGACATAATATGTTGTTTTGGAAATCAAACGTTTCTATTTGCTCCTTCGTCTGTTCTCATTAGGAGGTGATTGAGTCACAGTTTTAGCGAAAGCGTTATGGAGCTCGTGGCGCAACCGGTGTCGTCGGCCGTGAGCAAAATATCCCTCCCCTTCTCCTCGCAGTGCACGCCACTGCACCAAAAAAACTGAAAGAAAGGAAATTAATGGGGCAGTAAATGTCTCACATATACAGTATTGTGCGTTTTTATTGTGAAGACTCAAAAATTTCCCTGCCTCAACCGCTGGCTCATTTGCTGTGAAACTGCACACAGAGCTTGCGTATTAAGGTAACTTTTGTATCGTATCAACTTTGACAACGGTACTTACTTAGCTGAGCCGTGCACGATGCGAAAACGTTATCTACTCGTAGAGATCGGCGAACCAAAACCCGCAGACGACGTTTTTTCGCTAAAGACCGGTAATGAAGCCATCTGTTTCGGCAGTCGAAAGCGTCACGACAAGGCCGCCGAGGCGAGCGTTGCAAACAATATTCTTTGAAAGGTTAAATCAGTTGTTCTCATATTTTTTTCCGCTCAATTAGCCGAAAATGTTGTAAGCGCCTCAGTTGAAGCAGACGAAACGGCCGGAACTGCATATTCAAAGGGCCCGCACTTCTTGCAACGCTCGCCTCGGCGGCCTCGTAGTGACGCTTTCCACTGCCGAAAACAGATGGCGCCACTTGCACCCTTTAGCGAAAAACACCTTTGCGGGTTTTGGTTCACCGATCTCTACGTAGACGATTGCGTTTCCGCATCATGCAAGGCTCAACTTAGTAAGTATTGTTGTCAAACTTGCTACGATACAAAAGTTACCATAATACGCAAACTCTGTGTGCAGTTTCGCCGCAAACGAGCCAGCGGTTGAAGCGGGGAAATTTTCGAAAGTCTTCACGAAAAAAACGCACAATACTGTATGGACCTCCTTCACCCCGCGACGTCACGAAGATGCGGTGGCGCTGATGTTAGCAGCGACTTTCGCATGGTAGGCAAAACAGGTACCGCTTGCCCGTGCCTACCGCAGCTGCCGCAGTTACCGGCGGCTGCTTCAAGCCTGTGCACTGCAGAGGCAGCATATATTGACCAGCTGCGTCACTGCTGGATCCGCGTAGTAGCATAAAAATATTAAATTAGCCTCGATAGGTTTCTCGCGCATAAATGCCGCATTCGGAAACTGGCTAACAGGCATTGGGCCACGGTAGTAAAGCGCGAATTCTGGGAGTCGATAGGCACTGCCACTCAATGCACTTAATAGCATTCAAGTTACTGCGTTCATTCACCTGAACTTCAGGATAGTAGGCTGATAATTGCTCAAGGAAAAAAAAGACATATGTAAATGCACACGTACTTATCACCTTGAGCCGGAGTGCACGGGGCGCCGACAGGTTCACTCGCCCCCAAGGAATGCGTTTTTTTATTAATAGCACACCATGTTTTAATTGCGCGTTTTCTGACATTTAATATTTACTTGAAACTGTTTCTTGATATGACGACGTAATTATTTCATTCGAGTAGAAAGAAGTCTGGTAAGTTGTGTCAATCTTGCGCGGTCGCGTTGGTGTGCTTAGAATAGCGTACCTTAAGTGTGCTAAACGCCATATGCTTTTTCATTGCATCATGCATGTGTCATGTTTCATGAGGTAATACATGATCGCGAAGCTTGTTTGGAAAGAAGCAGCCGCAGGCG
>NC_135497.1:10736939-10761939 GCF_052857255.1 Amblyomma americanum | reverse complement strand
CGACGCGCGTAGGCGTTTCCTATTGTTAAATCATGATAATGAACCGGAAGCGCGACTACGCTGTTGCGTTTCACGGCATAGCACGAATATTTTCGAACAAAACAACCGAGTGGCGCCTATGCTGCACCACCAACGTTCTAGCTCGTTCCCTGCGTGGACCAGCTGCAACGAGTACGAGCTTCAAAAGCGTGTCGGGCTCCATTTTGCCGCTGTTAAGATCGAACACCTTCTGATCATCTCATCAGTTCGGCGACGGCATCTCTCGAGAAGTGAAGGCAGACAGGACAACACGGATGCGACATCACGGCGCCTTAATCGTTCCATGTCGCGGTGCCGTCCACTTTCTACTGTTCAAGTTCAGCAGGATTGCGTGCTCCTCTTCGCCGACGAGCGACTATAAGGGGTGCACAAAGTCAACGCGAGACCGCGCGGGGCTAATCGCTACAAAGGAGACGGACAATGACAGGGGCGCAAGTAGCGTGACACATCACAACCAGCGGCGTACTATCGACAACGACACAGTGCCCCCTAGTTCTCTTTGGCGGACTGCGAAGCCATAAATGAAGAACCCATACAGACAAAACGATGCTGCGGCGGAAATAGTGGCTTCCCGAGAAAATATGCCGCCATCTTCCATCCTCTCACTAGGAGCGCCCGTGTTCGAACGGAGCGAGGCAATTTTGCATTTTGCAACGGCTTCTCTCTCTCCTTCAGAAGATGGTGTTGAGTTGGGTTTTATGGCGCATGAGCGGTCTAGTCTATCCTATACCCAAACAAGGAGCACAAAAGGTTCAATCGACAGTTCCGTTGCTGCTAGGCCGGGAGCTATCGCAGCATTACGGCCTCCGAAAGCTGCCCTCTTAATGGAAGACTCAGCGGCCCGAACAGCCATAAGTAATCCTTTCCAGGAGACAGTCTACGTCGATGTCGCGGAGTATCCTGACCAGGAAGCGGCTTTCGCGATAGCGATAGTCGGCAACACGGGCAACCCCTTTGTAGCGGCCACTGTTAAGATGAAGCACGCGGAGGAGGCCGAGGAGGCGGCTATCGCCCTGGCCATCGCCTGAACGGAAGCTGAATATATTCTCAGCGATTCCAAGACAGCCGTGCGAAATTTTGCGAAAGGCAGAGTCCACGCTGCCACCATGTCTGTTCTTGAGAGACAGTCCAATCTAGCACCTAGCCGCCAGAGTCAAATTATCTGAGTGCCTGCGCACTCGTCCCACCCGGGGACGCAGCCCACGATTTTTCCCGAGGATTCGCCAACCGGGCTGTGGCCTGCCCAAACCTGAGGTCGGCCAGGGAGCGCATGGTCACGTATCAAGACATAACTATGCACTATCATAATAATGCACTTAAATACCCCCCCCCCCCCCCCCATAAGTCTTTGACCAAACTTCAGCAGGTGACCTGGAGACAACCACAGACAAACACTTTCCCCAACCCTTACAAAAACTCCATTATGTATTCGCGAGTATTCTCGCCCCATGGATATGCTCCCCGCACCAAAGCGCATTGCTCACAAAACAGATTTCGACGACCGTGGTGATTCGGCGTGGCGGTCCATCATGCGGCTCCTCCAGAGACTAAATAGTACCAGCAGCATAAATAGGCCATATGTCACAGCAGTTTTTCTAGAGACAAAAAACGGATACTGTGGGGTATGATGTTAATGTCCTTCTTAATTCAGCGTTGTAATATTTATTTATTTGTTTACTCAGGGTACTTTCCAGGCCCGGAAACATTACAGAAAAGAGTGGTAAGGTACATAAAGTAAACAGTGCATGTTAGACAATATTATTTTACAAAGCGGCAGAAAATAGTGGTCTTGAAAATGTTACTGTCAGAAATGGCAGCGATGGAGGGAGGAAGGTCGTTCCAATCGGCGCTGGTTATGGGAATAAATGAATATGTCCCTGAAGAATATAGAATCAATGCACAGAAGAAAACAATGGACAATTGTCTCTGGTGTGCTGCACACGCAGCAATTCCCCGTACATGGCGCAAGCATCTCCTAAGCATGAAGCCACGCCTTCACAGGCAGCGTGGATGTGTGCAGTTTAAAGAAGAATGCTTCTGCAGTAGAAGAAATGTACATTCGGCTTACACTGGTGTCAAGGAACTCCAGAAAAGGTTGCCGATACAACGGTACAGGAAACAAATACTCAGTAAGATATACCTGAGTCACCTGCCTTCTGGAGAGGCTATACAGATAGTCTATATAAAAGCCCACAGTGAGGAAATTGAAGGTGTCAGCAACTTAAAAAATCGCCATAAAGGCCCCTCACGAATGTGTCCAGTCGGTGCGAATAGAAAATGCCAATGAGCACTGAGACGCCTAATAAGCACAGTTACTAAAAAAGGGTGGTTTGCCTATTTAAAAAAGAAAAAACGCGAAACAAGCTGATGCCCGAATAAGTGAACAAGGGCTATTCCACCAGACTCTATAGGACAAAATTAAATAGTTTTTAGGCGCAAAAAAAAGGACAAGACACATAGGGTAGGTGACAGGACGAAGCGCCAACTTCCAACTGATTTTATTGCATGCATGAAACGTACTTAAATAGCTTGTCGTCACATGTGCAGAAGGGTCACCTAAAGCTCAAGTACGACTTGATAAGGCGCGCTCCAGGAATTTCTTTTCACAGTCGTACAATAATATTGACGTGTCACTTACGCACAGGTCGCCTTTCTTTTTGATAAAAAACGCTTCTATCAACTCCCTAGCATTAGTATTCCAGCTTTTGCCCAGAATGCGCACATCAGTGAAGCAAGGCTCACAATTGCGGGACGGGCACTTACTAATGTGCTTAGTTGGATGTGTGCCTTCCTTTTTCTGCTCTACGTTTCTCTCATGTTCCCTCGTTCGCTCATTCAGGCACCTGCCAGTCTGGCCTATGTAGGAGTGCCCGCAAGACAGGGGGATTTCGTAGACCACCCCTTCAGCACATTTTACGAACAGTCTCCTGTGCTTTGTTCCGCAGCCTCGTTCCTTGCTGTTCTCTTTATCAGTACGGGAGCAAAGGCCACCTAGCTTTCTCGGTGCCGAAAAGGCGAGCCGTACAGCACGGCGGCTGGCAACTTTTTTCAAATTATGGGCCACACGATGCACGTATGACACCACCACTGGTCTTACCTCTTCTCGAGGGACCTCTGGCCTAGCTCTACCAGTACCATTTTTTGTCTTGTTTAGGAGACATTCAACCACCGCAGTCACAAGCGAACGGGGGAGCCCGGCTGCAAAAAGCCTAGCCAATTGGTTATAAAAACTGTCCCGCATTTTGTGAGGGCATGACTTTTTGAGAGCGGATTCAAGGCAAAGCGAAGCAATCCCAC
The DNA here is from genome assembly GCF_052857255.1 of Amblyomma americanum. Taxonomy (NCBI): domain Eukaryota; kingdom Metazoa; phylum Arthropoda; class Arachnida; order Ixodida; family Ixodidae; genus Amblyomma; species Amblyomma americanum. The sequence continues at coordinate 10,758,603 of NC_135497.1, read as the reverse complement.
GTTTAACAAGTTTGGAATGACAGGAGTCAAAAGGTAGCAGCTGCTTCTTTGCACGCGGAAAGTAAGACCAACAGACCCGATCACCACAGAACTCAATTTTCAAGTCTAAAAACTGTAATGAATCATGAGCAGGTAGTTCGTGTGTGAACTCCAGACCTTTTACATGCTCTCTAAAGGCAGATAAAACACTGTCCACCGTTTTCTTAAGGTTATAAAGACCTTCTTTAGTTAAAATAATCATAAAATCATCAACATACCTAAATACTTAAAAACCTTGTCAATGGGTAAAACTTGCTGCAGAGCTTCGTCAGTATGAGATAAAAAGATGTGACATAGCACCGGTGCCACACAGGACCCAATGCATATGCCTGATTTCTGCAGAAAAAACTGATGGTCAAAAGTGATAAAAGTAGATTCCAGGTAAAACTGTAATGTCAGTGCACGTTAAAGATCCCCAGGTGGTCGAAATTATTCCGGAGCCCTCCACTACGGCACCTCTCTCTTCCTTTCTTCTTTCACTCCCTCCTTTACCCTTTCCTTACGGCGCGGTTCAGGTGTCCAACGATATATGAGACAGATACTGCGCCATTTCCTTTCCCCCAAAAAACCAATTATACACTGCGCTAAGCGACACTGCCTTCGAAACCAAGTGGCGTATGCGAATATTTCAAAGCGTGCGCGTCGCTTGTGGTTAATAATAATAATTGGTTTTTTTGGGGAAAGGAAATGGCGCAGTATCTGTCTCATATATCGTTGGACACCTGAACCGCGCCGTAAGGGAAGGGATAAGACAGGAAGTGAAAGAAGAAAGGAAGAATTAGGTACCGTAGTGGAGGGCTCCGGAATAATTTCGACCACCTGGGGATCTTTAACGTGCACTGACATCGCACAGCACACGGGCGCCTTAGCGTTTTTCCTCCATAAAAACGCAGCCGCCGCGGTCGGGTTCGAACCCGGGAACGCCGGATCAGTAGTCGAGCGCCCTAACCACTGAGCCACCGCGGCGGGTTAGAAACATTTTTGTTGATGCTTGGAGAGTAGTTGTGCACTTTTTCAGCCTGTTCACTGGACGGAATTAATAGTCGGAGCGCTGCATCGGTTGCTTCTCCGCGACAATTGTAAAAGCGCAGCGCTATATGCCGGGTGAAAGCACGAGGTATGGGGAGGAACTAATCGTCCGCAGTTCTCAACTTATGGGCCGATAAAGCATATCCGATTGCTAGTGCAAGATAGGACGACGTGATGCACGATGCGACTCAGCTTTCTCACACGACGAACCTTGCAATGTGCTTCCTATTTTCACCGTGCCGCTTCACTCCGGAGACCTTGGAAATTAATTAACGCTATAGCTGCTTTGAATGAGGCAAATGCGATCTGAGAGCTCCACTAGCTCATGCATAGACGTTCTGCTGGAGCTACAAACGAAATTTACGCTCACTCTGCTAAGCTATAAAACTTTGTTTGTTGTTTTAGAATTTATTCATGTGTGCGCATTCTACTTGATCGGAGTGGTTTTCGCCAGGTTCTGATCGACCTACAGTGTGAAAATTGAAATAATCTGGCAAATAACACTGCGCGGACTTTGTCGAGATCCTAGCGTTGTTGGACCGGTGTTGAAACCACAGACTTGGTGAAATTCGCGAAAATGAAAACAAAGGAAAAATTGTCGCGCTTGCTACTGCCCGAGTCCGGCGATTCTTTAAGCGCGGCACGGTGTGAACGCTGAAGGCGACTGGCGGCAGCTTTTTGCCCTTTTTTTGCGCGAACTGATGCTCGGGACGTTGTCCGGGTGATAAGCATCTGAAAATGGCCTCCTGCGTTCAACTTACGATCCCAAGTACACGGAATATCGCCCCTAAACTCACGCTGAGAGCACGACAGAATGAGAGCGAGTTGCAGGCGTTACTCTATTTTTGCACTGTTCACCACGCGACCGAACAGCAACGATCCGAAGTCAGAGACACGAGCCAACTTATTAGATTTGAATGCATAAACGCAATGTAATAACCCAAGCGGCGAAACGAGTTCGGCGAAAATAATTATCCGCGAAGCCGATCCGTCGCCGAACTTGTCTTGCTCCTCGGCGCGCCCCTGCCCGTCGCTTTCGCGCCTGACTGCAATAAACTCGTGGAAACTTATGCCGCTTCCTTTCTTCTGCATTGCGGCTCAACCAACCACACCACAATTTGTCGGCACGCCGTGAATTGTGCCCAAAAACACACAAGTGTGACGCACCCAAAGCGGAAGGTCCCGCTTTTTGCCTACACAACGAAAGTCACTGCTGACGCCAGCGCCGCCGCATCCCTTTGACGTCACGGCCTGACGCTCGTCTATATGCCTGAAAGGGTTAATAATTTTACCAAGGGATTTTACCACTTAGTAGAAGCGCTTCAAAGCTCCTCACGGGGTACTTTCATCAGAGTATCGACCATATGTAGGAATTATATGACAAATTTCCAAACATTTGCCCGAAAATGCAGCAGCCTTATGCAAACGGACCAAAATTCATTGAATAATTTTCTAGCCCAGATGTCGATTGTAAAAGTAAGTATTATCGTGTAGTCCTTAACAAGCACGTCGCCATTCTGAGGGTGTGAAGGGCAAGAACTGATGCACGCAAAGTTTATTCACGTGAAATCTGTAGAGGTGACTCGTTTTATGAAGCGTAAAGCGAAACGCTCCTATCAAATTCGTTCGCACGCAAGTCTTCCAAACACGTTCGCTAGTCCGTTCTTTTTCTCTTCCCCCCGATGCAAAGAGACAAGAAAGAAAAAAAATTCGCCTTCACGAGTCTCGTGGCACCCACACGTGGCGCGAAAAAATGAAAAAGAAGAACTCATTTTTCGATTGCTAGATTTTCCAGACGGCTGTGGAATCGCACCTGTCCTCTTTCGGTTGCCGCTTCTTGGCTTTTCTGATGTCTACCACAGCAACCCTAAGACATCATGCAACGAGCCTTGAGTGCTGCACTGGTATACCACCAAACCACAACAGCACGACTGGATCCATGCCCTCGTGCAAGCAGCTGATCGCCGGCTGGATCAAGTCGTCCAGGTGCCCATCCTCCTTACCTCGGACCAGCTCCGTGGCACGTTCAGCGACAGCCACTGGCCATGACCGCCTCTTATTTGGACGCATAAAGGCAACCGCCATCAAGACCCTAGTCATCAGCAAGGACCGCGGCATCCGACGTCGGTGCCCGATGTCACCCTGCTCGTGGTTCGTGGCACTTCCGTCCGACCACCTCACAGTGCCACGGACACCGTCTTCACCGAACCATTGCTCTTTCCAGAAAAAGTACCTGCTGGCACTGCTCAGGGGCGGCCGTCGAGGAGTAGAATCCTCCAGTTTTTCTGGGTGAAGCCAGCTGGAAGTGGGTGCAAGGCGGTTCGCCCGGAACAAGGGCACCGGTATTCGACATCGGTATGTGTCCCTGCTCCCAGCGTCTGCGTCTGACCATCTCACAGTGCCATGAACCCAGTATTCGCCCAGCCGCTTCTCTTTCCTGAAAGAGTATCTGCTGGCACTGCTGCAAGGTAACCATCGAGGAGTAGAAGCTTCAGATTTTCTGGGCGATGTCTGCCCGTCGTTAGAGCAAGATAGCTCTGTCGGAACATCATCGTCATCATCATCATCATCAGTCTGACCACACCCACAGAGAGGCAAAGGTCTTTCCCATGTCTCTCCAATTAACCCTGTCCTTTGCAGCGGCGACCACCCTAACGCCTCCGGATTTTCTAGGCTAAATCAGCTGGAGCAAGGACGTCGGTATCAGAGGTCATCCTTTTGCGCGGTTCATGGCGCTGTCGACCGACCACCACATGTCTGCATGGTTCCCATCTTCGCTAAGGTGCCCCTCCTTAAAAAAAGTATGTGCTTTCACTGCTCCAGGGCGGCCGTTGATGGGGCACCATGGCGACGGCGCCATGGCGTGGTCGCTAGCCTGCTTCTACCATGAGGAAAAGTATCCCCTGGGACTTCTGCTGCACACCAGTGGAATGGAAGAGGCTACCAAAATTTGTCACTGCGGGTTCCGCTGGTCGTGCTCGCAATCGGGTGGACATTGCAAAGACTGCATTACCAGACGCAGTATCCCCATGATTCGATCTTTCGAAATTGTTACTCTCACCACACATTTAGAGTTCTCGCGATTGTATATAACGTTATACAACGACCGTTGTCAGAGGGACATTTGGTTCGTTACGTGGCGTCCATCGCATGACTTCCCGACTCCCCGCTGGACTGACGCCGCATATAGGTAGTCCTTCGAGGCTGTAGACCGTTAGTTGTTCCTCTGATGAGAGCGTTCACAGCCGTTAGAAAGTCCTCTAACTTCAGCCAAGCCAGCGGCCAGATACGGAGAAGCGCGCTCATCTAACTGCAAAGGAGCGTTAACCTTGCACTAACGCATCGTACTTAAGATTCTGTCGCGCTGTACTTCATCAAAGATATCGATCGGGGCCTGGGGATATATTGAGTAAAATAAATTGTTCTTGCACGCTTCAGTGTTCTTGTATATCTGAAAGCCGTCGCTGTGTTTGGCTCCTGAGCTCAAGAACGCTTGATGTAATCTCGCCGCGGTGGCCGAATTTCGATGGAGGCAAAGTGTAAAAAACCTCGCGCGTGCTTTGTGCTCTCAGTGAATGTTAAAGGGGCTCAAACACCTTCCGAGGAGAGCACATCAACTCGCTCAATCACTACACTGTGTTGTCATGAAAACCTGAGCCAAATAATACACTTTTACACTCAGCAGACGACCCACAATCAAGCACGAAAGTTGGCGAGCCCTTCCTGGCGACTTTTTCATGCTCGTACCCTCCTCCGTCGCTCTCATCTGCGTATACAAGTTGAGAGGTGGCTATTTGTTAGATTCGTTCATACGACAGGCAGCTACCGTGGCCGCGGCCAATAATGCGTGTAGCTCTGGCAGGTGAGGAGGATCCGCTGTCGGAGGTGGCTCACGCCTTCCACATGGTCTGGAGATGCCAGCAAAATCCTTCTCTTCCACCCCTAACCCATTCACCGACCCGAGAGGACTAGAGGGCGGCCCTGCTCGGCTGCCTGGACCTAACGGCCCAACAAGCCCTGGTTCAGCGAGCTCGAGTGGTGGTCCAGACCAAAGGGGTCCCTGAATAAAGGACTGCACATTGTAAGGGAAGCAGCCCACAAGAGGCTGCTTCCCTCTCAAGTGCACTGTAGATGTTATTAAATGCTCTTCACCGCCACCACCACCTGCTGCTTTGCGGACGCCCGTGATCGTGACAGTACTACAGCCACAGGCACCCGCTTAGTTTCGCCAGCTTCGAGCACTTGGCACGAGGCATTCATTCTCGAAGCTAGGTGACGTGATAGTATTTTTTGTGGTACTCTCGGGCGCCACTTTGGAAGAGCGGTCAAGCTGCGAGATGTTTTTGTTATTTTTACAGCGAAAGCTGTACTGGCTTTTTATAAGCCATTTAGAGGAGCAACGGCAGCCGTAGCGCGTTACGAGTAATGTTTTGTTTAAAGAAATTAAAGAATTATTCACGAATGTGAAATCAAATCAAGAGCGTTAGCTATGTTGTTTGCACCTGTGCTTCAGCAACCATTTATTTTTAGTTTCATTCGGTTGAATATTCCGCGCGCGATTCTCAGCAACTAAAGTTGGTTCAGCAAGTCCTTAAGTCAGCGGAAGCCAGTGGCGCCTTGGACTAGGGGTGCCACCCAAGTTGCTCGAGCAACCTTCCCGAATTACAATAAAAGTTTTATCTCTCTCTCTCTCTCTCTCCTGTAACATAGTCGCCGCAGTAATTAGTAGAACATCATGCGCGTAGCTGTCCAAAGACATAACATGAGCAACATGAAAGAGCTCCAAATTTACAGCTAGAATGTCTCGCGGAAATAGACGACAGTTGGATTCAGCGCTGTTTCTCTCTTCAACAGAGAACCGAATAAGGCCCTAATTAGTTCTTAACCTAGCGAATTAAATATATGCGACTGCCTTTCCAGGGGCAAACTCGAGAAAGCCGCGCCAGAGCCTTCTTTATTCCGTATAAAAAACGAGGACGCCCACTTGTCATCTTTAACTTCAAACCGGAGGGGATTTGAGGCGCGTCTGTAGCCATGACGGCATAGAGAATGCGGCAGCGGAGGAATCCGCTGTGATTTCAACTACGCCTAATGTTCTTTCACGGGCACCGACGTCCCACACCAGACACGGGTGTTTTTTTTTTTTTTTGCATTTCGCCCGAGTGGGAATTCGACTACAATGACTGAGATTGCAATGACTGCAATGACGCGAGGATCGATCCTTCAGCTAAATAATCACGGGAAAGTACGCGGGGTTAAATCTATACAGCGTGGTCCCAATCTTCCTATAGAAAGACGCATGCGATAATCAATCCCTGCCACTTCATCGTGCTTGCAGTTGGTTTACCATTCATTCGGTCTCGTACATGTTACCATTCATTCGATCTCGTGCGTGCGAAGGCATGACCTATAGTTGCAGCTAAAACAATCACGAACACGAACTAATAAACAGTGGAAGTTAGGATATAAACAATCATCTTTTTAATTATCAGCTAGCATATACACGCCATTCAAAAATTGGAAATGCACCTGCATTAGCGCAATAACTGTACCAGAAGAAAAAAATAGCACATATTTCCTTAAGGTTCTGCAGGAAAGCAAACTTGCCGCTTTGAAGTCAGAGCTCGTCTGGAGCTTCTCTGCCTCTGTTCCGGGCATCCTTATGTACACTGAAGCAACGTCCTCCAAAAAGCCCGTAACTCTGTCCACCACACTATGCAGTGTGCTCTCTGCCATTCCAAACAGCTGTGCTACAGATCTAAAAGTGGTTTCGTTACCAGATTACCTGCAAAAACGAGTCAAGTATTCGAGTGACTGGGAACGCCTGTGAACATACATATGAAAAGGAATCGTGCAAACGCATATGTTTTGCGCTTTGAACGATAATTCTTTACGCGGTCATTTAGCACAGAAAGGACAAAACGTGTTCTCCGGCAGTCTTCTGAGGTGTTCCGCCATGCCAATAATTTTTTGGAAACCAGCTTGAGTCTTCAAACTGCGTCGTCAACAAATTGCAAGTCGTTCTGGTCAGGCGAAAATGCCTCCGGAACTGAAAATAGACACATGAAAGAAATGAATATGAACAAAAAGACCAAACAGCGGGGCACAACAGATAGACGCAACGAACTGCCGTTATTAAACGTACCTCTTCATCGCTGTATTGCGGCACTACGCTGGTCACGAAGTTCTCCACTTTCGGCCGCTGGTACAGGCGACCATGCTCATGAATAGCGGCGACTAGCTCATCTTCACTTTCCGATAAACTACTGGAGCCCAACAATGCAAGAAGAAAGCAAGCGCGACATTTATTGTCAATTTGCTCTTTCCGCTGCATTTGGAATGCGGTAGTGAAGCTGCAGGAGACGTTCGCCGAGTCGTCTGCTGCCGGCTGTCCCGACGCCTGCTAGCGCGCGCTGCACGACGGGATTGCACCGCGCTCCACTGTCAGTCTCCACGGTGGTAAGGTGACTACATTAACGGTGGCGTGGTGGCGCGCACTCGTGTAGGGCTCGTCCCAGCCGAACGTACGGGCACCGCACGAGTGGCAGCCAGCCACTGATCTCCACTAGGAGGCTGGATGCCGCATCGTGGGCTCGAAAGTGAAGCCACCGGAAGTTGGGTGGCATGTCCCGGAAGTCAGCCTTTGGCAGTGCACGAAATTGGACCTCAGCACGGTTTTTCAGTTTTAGTTTTCGTTTTCCACTTAGCATTTTGTCTTTTCGACGTTCTCGTCTTTCTTCGTGACAATGCCTACCTATTGCGCCGTCAACTGCATGAGGAGAGCAGCGAAGTCCTCGGGAAAGACGTTTCAAAAATAAGGGTCCATTGCATCGCTATGGGACGACACTAGCAGACGACAGAACGTCGCTGCACACAGTACGTACGGGGCCTCATTTCCTCAACTGTGGCGTCCTGGTGCGCTAGCGTCGCCAACTCTGCTCTTTGTTGTGATACACGTTGTCGCGCTCTAAGCCCAAGTTCTACCATCAATGGGGGATAAATTTAAGGAAGAATAGGTGGAAACCTTCCTTAGGCAGCCGACTTTGCAGCGAGCATTTATACCAAATTATATTATGCTTAGACAGAACCGGAGCGAGCTAGATCGAGGCCACAATCTGGTGGGGTGCCGTCGCTGTTCTGCTGGTTCACATTAGCGCGTCCAAAATGTATATGGTACTGCTTTTTCGACGGAGTGTATCAAGTATACTGTTTCGTACTGTCGCAAATTATGCCTGAATGGGCTTTTATTCGTGATGCTTGGTGCAGTTGACTTCTAACAGCGCTTGTAACATGCGCTGCTGCATTCGTCTTTCTCGTCTGTCGTTTCTCTCCTGCTGTGTAGATGAAATGTGGCTGCGCTATAGAGTTAGATAAAAAGCACACATGGAAGGCAAATGGCACACTAAAGCGATAAACATCACCTGTCATCGATGAGAAGAGATATCGTCCGCCACCAACCCGAAATTGAAACAGCGGCAGCTGTACGTATAACGAGTGGCTCTTCGAGTGTCAGGATTTCTGCGCCATTGCCTAGGTTTTCTTTGTTACATGAAAATTTGTTTTCAAGATGACCTAGGCTCATCGTCATTCCACTACTTCTCCTAATTACGCTCGGAAGACAAGAACCAGGTCAGAAAATACTGTTTAATTCACGTACCCCTTTGCCGCGGCATGGTGAGACATGCATGCCTGTTCACTTCGGTTCCTCTGAAATCACAATGTTCCCCGAACAATGCTCACATTTATCGCGTTCAGCTTGCTTGTTCCTTTGATATTACAGTAGACGTTACACGAAAAAAACGCGAAACACTGAGGACGGAAGGGTGAAAGACGCGACTTTTTGCATTGAAATACACAGCAGACACCGAACTTCCGGGACATGCCATCCAACTTTTGGTGGCTTCATTTGCGCCCTCTTTAGAAAGCTGGAATGCGGCATCCAGCGACCTAGTGGAGATCAGTGCAGCCTGCCGAACGTGCGGCACCGCACGAGTGCGCAGAAAACGCCACGAGTGCCGTCAGCCGAAGGCACATACAGTATTGTGCGTTTTTATCGCTGACACTTTCAAAAATTTCCCCGCCTCAACCGCTGGCTCGTTTGCGGTGAAACTGCACACAGAGCTTGCGTATTATGGTAACTTTTGTATCGTAGCAAGTTTGACAATGGTACCTACTTAGTTCAGGCGCACATGATGCGAGAACGTAAGCGTCTACGAGAGATCGGCGAGCCAAAACCCGCAGACGACGCTTTTTCGCTAAAGGGCGGCGGTGGCGCCATCTATTTTCGACAGTGGAAAGCGTACCGGCAACGCCGCCGAGACGAGCGTTGCAAACAATGTTCTTTGAAAGGTAAAACCTCGTTAAATCAGCTGTTCTGATATTTTTCCCGCTCAGTTAGCCGAAAATGTTGTAAGCGCTTCAGTTGAAGCAGACGAAACGGCCGGAACGGCATATTCAAAGGGCCCGCGCTCCTTGCAACGCTCGCCTCGGCGGCCTAGTCGTGACGCTTTCCGCTGTCGAAAACAGATAGCGCCACTGCCGGTTTTCAGCGAAAAAGCGTCGTCTGCGTATCGAATAAATGGCAGCGGAAAGTAAACGAAGACATCGAAGAAACACACAGACGAGGACGATGCTGCTCCTTCGATGTCTTCGTTTACTTTCCGCTGCCATTTATTCGATCATGCACCAACTAGCTCAACAATCCACCTTATTAGTCGTCTGCGGGTTTTGGCTCGCCGATCTCTCGTAGACGCTTACGTTTTCGCATCATGTGCGCCTGAACTAAGTAAGTGCCGTTGTCAAACTTGCTACGATACAAAAGTTACCATAATACGCAAGCTCTGTGTGCAGTTTCACCGCAAATGAGCCAGCGGTTGAGGTGGGGAAATTTTTGAATGTGTCAGCGATGAAAACGCACAACATTGTATATGGTCCAGCCCCCTAGTGAAGATCAGTGTTATATAGCAAATTAATTCGATTGCTGGAGCTAGATCTAGCTTAGTTGCGAATAAAGCTAAAAGGGAAAAGACGAAAACCCAAAAGTTGGTGGGATGAGGCGGTCAAGACGTACATTAATCTATCGTCGAGTGCAGGCTCCCTGCCTCCCATGCTATGAGCCCTTCACACCATAGCGTTTCTTATTATTAACTAGAGGGAAAGCTGGCGCCCAGCCTATGGGAGTTTTCACGGAGCTTCCTCGAGACCACCTGTACCACCATAATAAAAAAACAAGCGTTGTTCGATAATCAAGAATGTCCTAATATTCAATATCATGTCTTTAAATTGCAACAAACGAGCAGAAATGCCTGCAAATGCAAAGTTTGCCCAAAATAAGCGATGGCTTCCTCTCCTATTGGCAAAGCATTGTAGACCACAAAAGCCAATATTTCGTGCTTAACAGGCGTACTTTTGAAAAGAAATATGTTTTTGAAAAAAATTTGTCGCTTCAACAATTTAAAAGGTTTTTCCACAACATTTCGGAAACAAAAACCTTTTATTGGCGTCGTGTGCTGTTGCGTTTTCGCTACTATGGCTTTTGCGCACTACTTTTAATAATAATAATAATTGGTTTTTTGGGGAAAGGAAATGGCGCAGTATCTGTCTCATATATCGTTGGACACCTGAACCGCGCCGTAAGGGGAGGGATAAGAGAGGGAGTGAAAGAAGAAAGGAAGAATTAGGTGCCGTAGTGGAGGGCTCCGGAATAATTTCGACCACCTGGGGATCTTTAACGTGCACTGACATCGCACAGCACACGGGCGCCTTAGCGTTTTTCCTCCATAAAAACGCAGCCGCCGCGGTCGGGTTCGAACCCGGGAACTCCGGATCAGTACACTACTTTTACGCCTAAGAGGGAAAGCTGGCGGCACTGCACCTGTACCTCCATGGGCGCGCAAAGCATCCTGGGGCGATGCATCTTGGGACTACTTGGTGCAGGTTTTTTTTCCAGGAACACAGAGTGGCATTACAGAGATATCCCATTCCGTATCCACGGGGCGCTCCACGCGCAGACACTACTTTTAGGCCGAAGTCGTCTGCGCGTGGAGCGCCCCGTGGATACGGAATGGGATATCTCTGTAATGCCACTCTGTGTTCCTGGAAAAAAAACCTGCACCAAGTAGTCCCAAGATGCATCGCCCCAGGATGCTTTGCGCGCCCATGGAGGTACAGGTGCAGTGCCGCCAGCTTTCCCTCTATATTCCCTCTAAAAACTCTATGCTTCACACTGCTCGGTACTGTTGCATACAACTAAATCATGCCTGTCACACATGTCCTGCAGCATGCTTACTGTCGAATCTGTGTACCCATCTATATATGTGCGTTCATGTCGCCTAACATAATTATCTCACTCCTAGAACATCAGCGCCAGCTTACAGCTTTTCCTACTAAACTGAATTTGTGCGCTAGTTGCGTAAACTTAAGGTGCGGAGTAGGTGCAAATATTTTTTCAAAAAAGAGCACAAATTATTACGCAAACAACTTATGAATATAATTTCACTAATGAAGCGCTACGCATTCTGTCAACGCTGGCACGCTGGTGAGTGCTCGTGAAAAAAGGCGCACGCCCATCACCTCACGCATCAACCATGGCTGCTCTCTTGGGCGTGCGCACTTTGCCGTCGCTTTTGAGTACGTTACCTGCCAGTTTTACGCAACATGAGCGGGTGAACAAAACCTTTCTGCTCTGACTGCAGGTGCAAAGGTGGACCATGCGCTCACAGCAGCGTCCAGAATGACGGCCGGCACCTTGCAACTCCTCCGGTCTTTCGTCGCGCCACCGATCATGCACCGTGGCCCCCGGTATGGTGCCTGCTGAAATGCTCGCTGCACGTTGGTCTTTTTTCCGAAAAGGATGTGTATTAAGCAGTCTCTAAACTTATCCTGTAAATTAGTCGCACTTTAGTGCAACTTTGCAATGCTTGCATTCCTTTCGTTATCATCCATGTTGTATAAGTTGAGAATGAACCTCTGTAGAGTGAATGCTTAGGAAATGGGTCTGTGACTTCACCTTGAGTAGAAGAAAAAACCATGTGCCATGGCGCACTTTGGCCACAGACGCCCTTGGGCCATAAAAATTCGTCATGTTCATCATCATCAACCTCTTCCAAGTATGGTTGTTTTATACCTCTGCCTCACGGCAAATCTAAAGTCATTCCCATCGGATGGCATTAGCACCTAATGCCATTAATCGGATGCTACACGGGAACATTTAAGGTCATTAGGTTGGAATGACATTCGCCATCGAATGAGTTTGGGGAACTCATTCGCATTCAACCAATGCCTTCTGAAGAACATGCCTGAAGCGTCAGGGGTTTTTCTGCCCAAGACCTATTAATCTAGAGGCCTGCATATTTGGCGGGGTCCTATGGGACTGCGTGCGCCAACTTTCGTTAACTTTTTGGCCGTTGAGGGCGCTCAAACGACCTCTGGCAAAAGGGTGGGTAGTAGGATAGGTCGCCAGGCAACAGCTTGTTTTGGGGGACCCAGAGCTCTGAGGGAACCAGTGTAGAGAAGGGAGAACCAAGATCAAAGGGACGATGGAACCATAGGAGAAGAAATAGACACAAGCGCCAGGGCCAAGTTAATTCAGATATATGTTTAATTAACATGCAAGGTGGCAGGAATAGACTGAAATGGGAGGAAATACAAGAACGGTTAAGGCAGGAGGAATTAATGGTATATGGTTTAGTGGAAACGCACCTTAGAGACATGGAGCAACCACCCTGTAACCAAGACTACGCATGGGAATATTGTAATAGAACAGAGGGCAGCAGAAACGGAGGTGGAATTGGGGCATTCATTCATAAAAGTAAGAATTTTCAAAGGGTTAAACTGGGATGCAAGGAACATTTATGGCTAAAAGGAAAAGTGGCAGGGGAGCAAACACTCCTTTGCTTTGTATACTTGCTTTGTATACCTGTGGACAGGAGCTAATGCCAAAGAGGAAAACAGGAAACTGTTAGATATTGCAAGCGACATTGATGAGCTAGGAGGATAGGGCGAGATTATTATACTAGGCGACATGAACGCACATATACAAGACCTGGATGGGTACACAGATTCGACAGGAAGCATGCTGCAGGACATGTGTGACAGGCATGATATAGTTCTATGCAACAGTACCGAGAAGTGTGAAGGGCTCATAGCATGGGAGGCAAGGAGTCTGCACTCGACGATAGGTTATGCCCTAATGTCACAGAGGATATATAATAGATTAGGGGTCAGGAGCATAGATGAACATGGTTCCAGAAGTCTAAGTAGTGGCCACAAGCGTATCAAGTTGAGTTTCAGAAGAGAAACCAATGTAGGACTGAAGCGAGATGAACAATCAGAGGGGAATTTTTACTCAGAAAAGCAATTGGAAGCAGCAGCCAAACAAATTAAGAAAGTAATTTTTGAGAATAGTGAAACAGAATGGACTTATACCAAATTAACTCGATTACTGGAGCTAGAGCTAGCTAAGGTGCGAGTAAAGCTAAAAGGGAAAAGACGCAAACCCAAGAGTTGGTAGGATGAGGAGGTCAAGAGGGCAATAGAGAAACGTCAGGAAGCATCCAGGGAACACAGATATTCCAAGAAGAGCGGGGAACCAGAAGTTGAAGTAGACAGAAAATGGGATACCTTCATAAAGTGTAGAAGGGAAGCATCCTCTTTGATTAATGAGAAAACTAGAAGAAAGGATGCCAAATGGATGTCAAAAGTAAATAAAAAGGATAGAAAAGCAGCCCAAAAATTCTGGAAACATCTAAATGCAATGAGTAATAAGACTAGGCTAGAACAAAGGTCTATTGTTACAGATCAGGGTATTCGACTAGAAGGGGATGAAGCGAAAAAACACATAGGAACAAGGATGACAGAAAAATTTAAAGAAAGAAATGTTGCACATAATTTATCGAAGGAGGATAGACCGGTTACTGCAATAGCAAAGAGAGTGGGAAAGGGCAGAGAAGAAGGTTCCTAGTGCCACATCAACAGGACCAGATGGTATTCCGATTATGTTAATAATGAAGCTAAGACCAAAATCCAAGCAAACATTAATACAGCATAAAGTTGAACAGCGCAAGGGAACGAACACAGGAAGACACAGAGACAGAAAGAGCGTCTACTACCAACTGAGTTTATTGCAGAAAACACCACCTTTATATGCCAGTACATTATCGCCATCAGTGCGTTATCATAGCCAGGACAAGATAACAAGAAAAAATATACGTACAGAAAAAGATTACATTTATGCGTAAAGGCCAGAGAATTGCTACTCACAGACCAAGGCATAAAAAATTTACGAACATGATAGCAAGATTAAATGACAAGATCTACACATGACCATCTAAAAAATCCAGTTCCTGCCCGCTGAGTTTGACCGACGAAGTGCTTATGCACGTGGGCCCACCTTTCTGTATGTGAAATGCTTTTATAACTACCCTTTCAACTCGCGCTCTGCCGATAAAATTTGCCTCTTCCAGCGCCAGTCATTCCCAGTATTGGACTCCTTCTACAAAACATGGGGAAGCTGCTCCAGATTGAATTTCCGTCTTCTACAAAGCCTGCTCCAAAATGCTCTTGGCCATTCCCACCACTGTGATTGGTATACACAAAGCAAAGAATGTTAGTGTTTTCAAGAACATATCTAACCAAAGCATTGTGAGCTAGGAGGAGAGGCTAATCACAGGTGTTTTCTAATAAATAGAAGTCATTTTAGAGATTCTGTATGTGCCAGCATTCCATCAGAGTTTGTCAGTAAGCTGAATATTTCTGCTGAGTGATGTAGTGAGCAGGATGCCATTAGTAGTACACAGGAGGATCGACTTGTGCTTTCTCCATTTTGAACTGTGACCTGCCAGTCGACACACCATTTACTTTTCGAGCCATGGTAAGGGCCTCAAGATCGTCTAATTGCTATTAAATGGGCAGTCATTATGTTTACTTTAGGATTATCCACTAATTCACTGATGAAAGTGAAAAGGGCAGGAGGCAAGATGTAAACGTAGGGTACGTCTGACTTAACGTGAACAATATTAGAGGCTTGATTGTTCATTTCTACTAGCAGTATATGGTTTGCTAATCCATTTAACTATGGGATCATGACCTAATGGTGATTAATTATTAAGCAGTTTATTGTGCCTTACTTCATCAATTCTTAATTTTTAAGGTGCAAAAAGAGGACAAAACACAAAGGTAGACAAGAGGATGAAGAGTCATTTCCAACTAATTTATTATGCGCACGAAACTTGCGCAGAGTGTTTCTGGGAAGACTAAGTAATTTTCAAAAATATGTTTTTTGAGGCAAAAATATGGCTTTTTCAGTATAGTATTACCAGTGTTGGCGGACACCAGAAAACTGGTGTCCATCCTAAGCAGTAAGTTGGTTACCTAATTTTTAAAATTAACTTTTCAGTTAGTAGAGTTAGGTGCCTAGTTCCAATTAGAGATCTGTAGCTGGTTGTTAGTTATAGCCATATCAGTTTCTAGATTTTGAAAACGCGATTACCCTTGGCACTGTGTCTCAACAAAATTTGGCTTTTTTGACTATTTACGTACTCTGTAAAGATTGCTTTGCCTGCATGCTTTTCGAAAGTGCACATATTTCGGCACGATGTGGCCAGATCTAGTCGAGCCACAGATCTGAGGATAATCACGTTTTGGAAATTCTAAAAACTGGTATGGCTATTACTAACAACCAGCTAGCTACAAATCTCTAATTGCAACTAGGCACCTAACTCTACTAATTGAAAAGTTAATTTTAAAAATTAGTTATCCAGCTTACTAAGTTACTTATAGCCATATCAGTTTACTTAAACAGAAAGTTTACTTAAGACAGTTCACCGGCTTTCTAGTGTCCTCCAGCACTGGTAATACTATGCCACAAAAGCCATATTTTTACCCCAAAAAACCTATTTTTGAAAATTACTTGAAAGTTTTCCCTGAAACACCCTGTATATAGCTTTCATCAGTGACCACAGTGGTGGCCTAGTGGTTTGAGCTTCTGTCTTGCATTCGGGAGGTGTGGGGTTCGATCCCCAGCGCCGCTGGTTACCTACCGGTGATACAATGGATACAAGCTTTCCCTGGCCTGGTGCTCGGCTTCTTTAGGGAGAATTGCTCGGGAAATGGGTCTTTGACCCCACCTCGAGTAGGCGAAAACACCTTGTGCCATGGCGCCCTTTGGCCACTGATGCCCTTGCGCCATAAAAATCATTCTTCATTAGCTTTCATCACCACATCCGTAGACATGTGCCGCACCTTTTGTGCCTTGAAAATCAAGAATGGACCGAAACCAACGTAGTGAGCACTTCTTTCCATTTCCTTGTCTGCTGAATAGTTTAACGAGGGCCTCAAATCTGGCAGTTTTGATGCCTTAGGCATCATAAGAGGGTTCTCGCACAGCTTCCGGCCTCACCGTGCGACCACGTGCCTATGTGACACTCGCGGTAATACAGGACATATTACGTCTGCCGCTACGGACGAGGATGGCGCTGGTGAACACTCTGAAGGTTCGGTTACACTGCACATAAAGACCCCTGAGAGCAGAAGATTGAACAGCTGTCGCTGTAACTCAGTTGCTAGAGCTCCAGACGTGAAATTCGGAATGTCGTCGGTTCGGATCTCGCATGTGGTCGTTATTTCTTCTGCTTTTATTGATCTCCAATTGATGAAAAACCACAAATTAAAAAAAGACATCTCCTATGCTCCTTGGGCTTGGTGACTGCTGGCTTCTGTCATGTATGTCTTAACAAGCACCTCCTTCCATTCGCTTGTCTCCAAACAGCAAGTTGTCTTTACTATTTGATCACATGCCTGTGAAATTTCTGTTAGTATCGGGTATTTTTGCTTTTGGTTTTCTGTGGTCAGAGATAAGTGATGTACTAATCCTAATATTTGTTGACACTGAGAGAACCCTCTAAAAATTGTCAAAATGGCGATAATTGTTCCATATTTGAACATGATGCACTGAAGTAATTTGGACACTGTACTAGCAATGGGTACATGCCATCAGTAACATCAGTCCTGCTTCCCAATTTGGGTACTTGCATAATTTTTGCATTTTTCCATTCTTCGGAAGGATAGATGTTGAAATGATTTGTGAAAGATTATACGTAGCCATCTATTTGACCCAGCCGCCGCGGTGGCTCAGTGGTTATGGTGCTCGGCTGCTGACCCGAAAGACACGGGTTCGATCCTGGCAGTCGCATTTCGATGGAGGCAAAATGCTGGAGGCCCATGTGCTGTGCGATGTTAGTGCACATTAAAGAACCCCAGGTGGTCGAAATTATCCAGAGCCCTCCTCTATGGCGTCCTTCATAGCCCAAGTTGCTTTAAGTACTTAAAGGACTAAGACACTAAATTTTTGCTGGTCTGTTTTCATTTTTCAAATGATGCGTTAGATACTAAAATACATGGATCACCACATGATATTCACCAA
Organism: Amblyomma americanum; assembly: GCF_052857255.1. Classification (NCBI taxonomy): domain Eukaryota; kingdom Metazoa; phylum Arthropoda; class Arachnida; order Ixodida; family Ixodidae; genus Amblyomma; species Amblyomma americanum. The sequence continues at coordinate 10,741,115 of NC_135497.1, read as the reverse complement.
CGACTGCGAAATATTTATAATTGAATTTTTTGTTGACACTGTTTCGGTTTCAGTTTCATCATCCGAACAATTACTGTAACATGTAGTTGGTATTCAGGTCACGTGAGGCACGAAAAAAATGCAGTATAACTGCCAATACATCATTCCATCTCATGAAGCAGGCTGGTTTAAGTGTTGTAGTGAATCGAAAATATGTATCAGTGTTTATATTGAAGTTAAAGTAACTGAAGAGTTCTACACAAGTCTGTACAGTAGCCAGTGTAATCGGGACTTTGATGACAGAAGCAGTAGTGTACAGGGGTTGGACATACCGCCATTAATGAAGGAGAAAGCGAAGCAAGAGTTCAGAACAATGCACAGGTTTATGGTCTGTGGGGGTTTAACATCTCAAAGCAACTCAGACTAAGAGGGACGCCGTAGTGAAGGGCTCCGTAAATTTCGTCCACCTGGGGTTCTTTAACATGCACTGACATTGCACAGTACACGGGCCTCTAGAATGTCGCCTCCATCAAAATTCGACTGCCACGGTCAGGATCAAACCCGCATCTTTCGGGTGAGCAGCTGAGCGCCATAACCACTGAGCCACTGTGGTGGCTGGTAATGCAAAGGGGGAATGCAGCTGGTGAGGATCAGGTAACGACAGATCTGTTGAAGGACAATGGGTAGATTGTGCTACAAAAACTAGCCACTCTGTATATGAAATGCCTTACGACCTCGAGCATACCAGAAGATGGTCGTTAAAGCCAAAAGCCAACAGGCTGGATTCCTAAAAAGGCAAGCGTAGCAAGGGGTGGCAGAAAGTTAGTTGGGCAGATGAGATGAAGAAGTTTGAGGGGATAAGGTGGCCGCAGCTGGCACAGGACAGGATTAATTGGAGACCTGGGGGAGGCCTTTGTCCTGCAGTGGGCGTGGTCAGGCTGATGATGACGAGGCACTCGGAATTGTGTGCACGCAAAGCAAATATTTAGCTTACAGAATAGGTGCTTTCTCACCCTTAACAGTGAGAGTAATATGGTATTCTTGCAGTTGAAACAGCTTCAGGGAGAATGGGGAGGGGGCGGGGTTTCCTCAGACCTGTTTGTGCTTGTGTAATTTGGGAGTGTAGAGCGTTACGTTGGGATGCAAACAAATGTTTTTCTAAGCTTGTGGCAGTGTGCCGTGATTATATGGTGTGAACACATTTGGAAGTTGTGGCTAGAGTTTTGAAAACAGGTGGAGGCAAGTGCATATCCGCTGGAAATGAATGCTCAACGTGAATAGCTGCTTGCATAGTGCAGCTACCTCTGCACGCTTATAGAGCAAAAGTTAATACAATGGTCAAATCTTGGCACAGTTGTAGGTACGATATAAATGTCTGAAATTCCCAGGCCAAATGCTAAGTCTGTTGCATTTTGGGTGTTCTGAACATGCCACTAGAAATTCCCAGGCCAAATACTAAGTCTGTTGCATTTTGGGTGTTCTGAACATGCCACTACAAATGATATGCATGCAGGAGCTTGAACGGTCAGCGCAGCAGTTCTTTCAGGCAGTTTATTGGCAGTTCCACTTTACCCTGTATGCCTTGCCTGTGCAAGTTTGTATTTAGCGAGTGCAGAGACCAGAACAGTCTGTCAATCCGCTTATCAGCACCTGCACTATCAGAAATGAGGGTGTGGTTTTTGGGGAAGGGGTGTCTGGTTGGCAGCTCACCATACTGCTATAGTCATGGTGTCAGCGCGGCTCAACATAGAGCACCAGCCACGCTGCTGTGTTGGCCCAACCTACACATGCATGCAGTCTCAGCTTTGCATGCATCAGGAATATTTGGGAAAATGCATTTACAGCTTCCAACATCCTCTTCAGTTCTTAAGCGTGAAGAAATGCATTTTTCATGTTTGCACGACTTCTAGCATACAGCTGCATATGCAGTTGGGACAAAATCACAAGCACTTGACATGCTCCTCAGAAAAAAGAAAATGTCTTTGGAATCAGTGTAAATAATGTATACAGGGTGTTTCACCTGATACTTTACACAATTTTTAAAGATACGCTTTTTGAGTTAGAAGAACGCTTTTTGGTGTAGTATGTCAGTATACAGCTAAGACGTGCTAACTAGCAGGCTGGTTAACTAATATTGAATAGTTAATTTTATAACTATTCCTGTTAGGTTCAATAATTATTGAGAGGCGTGTAGCCCACCATAAGTAATGCCCATATGACTTTTTATTATGCTGAAATTTCGGTTACCCTCGGTGCTGTGGCCCAAGTTTTGGCTGTTTCGACGAGTTGCGTGCACTGGAGAGGTTGCTTTGCCTGCAAGCTTCTCGAAAGTGCATGAATTTTTGTGTTTGTTGGGACACAACGCCGAGGGTAACCATGTTTTCGAAATTCTAAAATCTGATATGGATATTACTTACGGTGAGCTATATGCCTCTTAGTAATTAAGGCGCCTAACTGTTGAATATCAGTGAACCAGCCTGCTAGTTAGCGCATCTTGGCTATATTTACTACACCTTACGAAAGGAACCAAAAAACTATAACAACTATAGGCCAATTGCCATACTCTCCTCCCTAGCGTGCATATTAGAAAAAGTAGTCTATCAAGGTACGATTTTATTTTGCAGTAAATATAATCTCCTACATCCTGCACAGTTTGGCTTCTGAAGCGGTTTAAGCACAACCGATCTCCTAGAAAACTTTAATGACCTAATTTACAAGGAGATTGATAATTATAATTTTATTCTAACTCTATTCGTCGACCTTCAGAAGGCATTTGACACAATTGACCATGACTTATTGTTAGCTAAATTAGATGCCTTTGTTTTTAGGGGCCCATACCAAGCTTTTTTCAAGAATTACTTTTTTGATCGAGCACAGTGTATCTAAGTTGATAAAACTTTTAGTGAACTACGGCATACTGCAAGGGTCAGTCTTAGGTCCGTTATTTAATATTTATGTAAATGAGAGGCAAACTTCCGTTAAAATCAGAATTGTACCTATATGCAAACGATGCAGTTCTTGCTTTGCCGAGCAAAACTTATGACGAAGCTGCCAAAACTTGCAAACTAAAATCAAAATAAAATTTTTGTAAGTAAAACAAAAACTAGCTTACTTTGCTTTCACAGCCCACATAAAGTAATTAGTGAAACACAGCCATTGTATCTACATTCCAGTGAGTGCCTATTTATTCTGTGCTTTCCCCAAAGTGAATCTCTCGCAACGTGAAATACCTTGGCCTTACTTTTGATGACACACTATCTTGGAAAATGCACATTGTGGAGGTCGCAAAACGATTACGTCTGGCGTGTGTGTAGTTATATGCCTAAAGGTCTGCTTCCAAACCTTCCGTTAGGAAAATGGCCTACAAAAGTTTGGAGGAATCTATTTTAGGTTACTGTCTCACAATTTACGGTTTCGCATCAGTTATAAACTAAACATATTGAATCGAATATTACACAGAATAGCAACACACCTTGTGTACGGCACTAAATTTCATGGTGAAAAATACCTCATAATAATGAACCAATTTGATATGCTCGAAGTTCGTGAACAATGCTGGTTCGACATATGTAACTATTACTATTCCGAAGGATTTAGAACTAAACATATTCAAGTGCAGCCCCTCTGCTCAGTCGAAAAATTCAACATTCCCCGCATCTTCACGAACTATCGGACAAGAACTCGTGACTTGTGTATTCCTTCTGTTTTAATAAGCTGAAGATTGAAAATGGAGTAAATAGCATAAACAGGTGGGAAAACTGGATCTCTATTTGAGTAGTTTATATTATGTGGGCTTGTATGCAGCAATACCTAAATCAGGCTTTCCAACACATTAGACAGTTTTAGCTGTGCGTACGCTAAGAGTTAGCGTACGCAAGAGTTGCGGGGACGTAGTGCGCATGCGCAGAACGCTCGAAGCGCAAGTCTTGCGTCTTGCGTACGGTAGGCCCTTGCGTACGGTGAAGCCATCCGAGTTTGCGTTGCGGCGCTTGCGTGGCTTGCGTACGCTAACTTTGACAGAGATGGCGGCGCCCTGCTCGCTGCCGCTTCGGAATAAAATACATGTCGCCGTTGGAGTCGTTGCTACGCGGAAAACACACTGCAAATGTTAGGCTGGTTCGCTTTTATTTCGCCTAATCTTGCCCACGACGTAGCGGTATAAGAGCGATAACTAGCCCCTGTTTTTCAGATAATTTG